>NW_027193980.1:0-192115 GCF_032444005.1 Ranitomeya imitator | reverse complement strand
CGGGCTTGGCTTAAGGCCTGGGCACAAGTGCGGGCTAGGCTTAAGGCCTGGGCACAAGTGCTGGCTAGGATCAAGGCAGGGGCCACAAGTGCCGGCTAGGCTTAAGGCCTGGGCACAAGTGCGGGCTAGGCTTAAGGCCGGGGCACAAGTGCGGGCTAGGCTTAAGGCCTGGGCACAAGTGCGGGCTAGGCTTAAGGCCTGGGCACAAGTGCGGGCTAGGCTTAAGGCCTGGGCACAAGTGCGGGCTAGGCTTAAGGCCTGGGCACAAGTGCGGGCTAGGCTTTAGGCCTGGGCACAAGTGCGGGCTAGGCTTAAGGCCTGGGCACAAGTGCGGGCTAGGCTTAAGGCCTGGGCACAAGTGCGGGCTAGGCTTAAGGCCTGGGCACAAGTGCGGGCTAGGCTTAAGGCAGGGGCACAAGTGCGGGCTCGGCTTAAGGCAGGGGCACAAGTGCGGGCTCGGCTTAAGGCAGGGGCACAAGTGCGGGCTCGGCTTAAGGCCGGGGCACAAGTGCGGGCTAGGCATAAGGCCGGGGCACAAGTGCGGGCTAGGCTTATGGCCTGAGGACAAGTGCGGGCTAGGCTTAAGGCCTGGGCACAAGTGCGGGCTAAGCTTAAGGCCGGGGCACAAGTGCGGGCTCGGCTTAAGGCCGGGGCACAAGTGCGGGCTCGGCTTAAGGCCGGGGCACAAGTGCGGGCTCGGCTTAAGGCCGGGGCACAAGTGCGGGCTAGGCTTAAGGCCTGGGCACAAGTGCGGGCTAGGCTTAAGGCCTGGGCACAAGTGCGGGCTAGGCTTAAGGCCTGGGCACAAGTGCGGGCTAGGCTTAAGGCCTGGGCACAAGTGCGGGCTAGGCTTAAGGCCTGGGCACAAGTGCGGGCTAGGCTTAAGGCCTGGGCACAAGTGCGGGCTAAGCTTAAAGCCGGGGCACAAGTGTGGGCTAAGCTTAAGGCCTGGGCACAAGTGCGGGCTAGGCTTAAGGCCTGGGCACAAGTGCGGGTTAGGCTTAAGGCCGGGGCACAAGTGCGGGCTAGGCTTAAGGCCTGGGCACAAGTGCGGGCTAGGCTTAAGGCCTGGGCACAAGTGCGGGCTAGGCTTAAGGCCGGGGCACAAGTGCAGGCTAGGCTTAAGGCCTGGGCACAAGTGCAGTGCTGGCTAGGATCAAGGCAGGGGCCACAAGTGCCGGCTAGGCTTAAGGCCTGGGCACAAGTGCGGGCTAGGCTTAAGGCCTGGGCACAAGTGCGGGTTAGGCTTAAGGCCGGGGCACAAGTGCGGGCTAGGCTTAAGGCCTGGGCACAAGTGCGGGCTAGGCTTAAGGCCTGGGCACAAGTGCGGGCTAGGCCTAAGGCCTGGACACAAGTGTGGGCTAGGCTTAAGGCCGGGGCACAAGTGCAGGCTAGGCTTAAGGCCTGGGCACAAGTGCAGTGCTGGCTAGGATCAAGGCAGGGGCCACAAGTGCCGGCTAGGCTTAAGGCATGGGCACAAGTGCCAGCCAGGCTAAAGGCATGGGCACAAGTGCAGTGCTGGCCAGGATCAAGGCAGGGGGCACAAGTGCTGGCTAGGCTTAAGGCATTCAGCTAACTCTTTGCACTCTTTGCATAAAGGGTTAGGCACCCATAGGGGTGAAGAGCTAGCTTTCACCCCTCTACTCTGTACTTGGACATTTAGGACTAGATCCTTTGTTGTACAGTGCGGAGCCTCTCCATAACCCCATGATCCAAGCGACCAGGCACTTCTTGTCTGTCCTCCGTAAATGGGTAATGCCTTCTTCCCCAATTACAGTCGTGCATGCGCATTCAGACGGGACAAGAGCGAAGAGCGTAAAGCTGGCCCTATGTGCATAACCAACATGAAGCTGAAGACAAAAACAAACAAACAAGCATTCAAGGGGCTCAAAAGTGCAGGCTAGGCTTAAGGCCTGGGCACAAGTGCGGGCTAGGCTTAAGGCCTGGGCACAAGTGCGGGCTAGGCTTAAGGCCGGGGCACAAGTGCGGGCTAGGCTTAAGGCCGGGGCACAAGTGCGGGCTAGGCTTAAGGCCGGGGCACAAGTGCGGGCTAGGCTTATGGCCTGAGGACAAGTGCGGGCTAGGCTTAAGGCCTGGGCACAAGTGCGGGCTAGGCTTAAGGCCAGGGCACAAGTGCGGGCTAGGCTTAAGGCCAGGGCACAAGTGCGGGCTAGGCTTAAGGCCTGGGCACAAGTGCGGGCTAGGCTTAAGGCCTGGGCACAAGTGCGGGCTAGGCTTAAGGCCTGGGCACAAGTGCGGGCTAGGCTTAAGGCCTGGGCACAAGTGCGGGCTAGGCTTAAGGCCTGGACACAAGTGCGGGCTAGGCTTAAGGCAGGGGCACAAGTGCGGGCTAGGCTTAAGGCAGGGGCACAAGTGCGGGCTTGGCTTAAGGCCTGGGCACAAGTGCGGGCTAGGCTTAAGGCCTGGGCACAAGTGCGGGCTAGGCTTAAGGCCTGGGCACAAGTGCGGGCTAGGCTTAAGGCCTGGGCACAAGTGCGGGCTAGGCTTAAGGCCGGGGCACAAGTGCGGGCTAGGCTTAAGGCCTGGGCACAAGTGCGGGCTAGGCTTAAGGCCTGGGCACAAGTGCGGGCTAGGCTTAAGGCCTGGGCACAAGTGCGGGCTAGGCTTTAGGCCTGGGCACAAGTGCGGGCTAGGCTTAAGGCCTGGGCACAAGTGCGGGCTAGGCTTAAGGCCTGGGCACAAGTGCGGGCTAGGCTTAAGGCCTGAGCACAAGTGCAGGCTAGGCTTAAGGCCTGGGCATAAGTGCAGTGCTGGCTAGGATCAAGGCAGGGGGCACAAGTGCGGGCTAGGCTTAAGGCAGGGGCACAAGTGCGGGCTCGGCTTAAGGCCTGGGCACAAGTGCGGGCTCGGCTTAAGGCAGGGGCACAAGTGCAGGCTAGGCTTAAGGCCGGGGCACAAGTGCGGGCTAGGCTTAAGGCCGGGGCACAAGTGCGGGCTAGGCTTATGGCCTGAGGACAAGTGCGGGCTAGGCTTAAGGCCTGGGCACAAGTGCGGGCTAAGCTTAAGGCCGGGGCACAAGTGCGGGCTCGGCTTAAGGCCGGGGCACAAGTGCGGGCTCGGCTTAAGGCCGGGGCACAAGTGCGGGCTCGGCTTAAGGCCGGGGCACAAGTGCGGGCTAGGCTTAAGGCCTGGGCACAAGTGCGGGCTAGGCTTAAGGCCTGGGCACAAGTGCGGGCTCGGCTTAAGGCAGGGGCACAAGTGCGGGCTCGGCTTAAGGCAGGGGCACAAGTGCGGGCTCGGCTTAAGGCAGGGGCACAAGTGCGGGCTCGGCTTAAGGCAGGGGCACAAGTGCGGGCTCGGCTTAAGGCCGGGGCACAAGTGCGGGCTCGGCTTAAGGCCGGGGCACAAGTGCGGGCTCGGCTTAAGGCCGGGGCACAACTGCGGGCTCGGCTTAAGGCCGGGGCACAAGTGCGGGCTAAGCTTAAAGCCGGGGCACAAGTGTGGGCTAAGCTTAAAGCCGGGGCACAAGTGTGGGCTAAGCTTAAGGCCTGGGCACAAGTGCGGGCTAGGCTTAAGGCCTGGGCACAAGTGCGGGTTAGGCTTAAGGCCGGGGCACAAGTGCGGGCTAGGCTTAAGGCCGGGGCACAAGTGCGGGCTAGGCTTAAGGCCGGGGCACAAGTGCAGGCTAGGCTTAAGGCCTGGGCACAAGTGCAGTGCTGGCTAGGATCAAGGCAGGGGCCACAAGTGCCGGCTAGGCTTAAGGCATGGGCACAAGTGCCAGCCAGGCTTAAGGCCTGGGCACAAGTGCGGGCTAGGCTTACGGCATGGGCACAAGTGCAGTGCTGGCCAGGATCAAGGCAGGGGGCACAAGTGCTGGCTAGGCTTAAGGCATTCAGCTAACTCTTTGCACTCTTTGCATAAAGGGTTAGGCACCCATAGGGGTGAAGAGCTAGCTTTCACCCCTCTACTCTGTACTTGGACATTTAGGACTAGATCCTTTGTTGTACAGTGCGGAGCCTCTCCATAACCCCATGCTCCAAGCGACCAGGCACTTCTTGTCTGTCCTCCGTAAATGGGTAATGCCTTCTTCCCCAATTACAGTCGTGCATGCGCATTCAGACGGGACAAGAGCGAAGAGCGTAAAGCTGGCCCTATGTGCATAACCAACATGAAGCTGAAGACAAAAACAAACAAACAAGCATTCAAGGGGCTCAAAAGTGCAGGCTAGGCTTAAGGCCTGGGCACAAGTGCGGGCTAGGCTTAAGGCCTGGGCACAAGTGCGGGCTAGGCTTAAGGCCTGGACACAAGTGCGGGCTAGGCTTAAGGCCGGGGCACAAGTGCAGGCTAGGCTTAAGGCCTGGGCACAAGTGCAGTGCTGGCTAGGATCAAGGCAGGGGCCACAAGTGCCGGCTAGGCTTAAGGCATGGGCACAAGTGCCAGCCAGGCTTAAGGCATGGGCACAAGTGCAGTGCTGGCCAGGATCAAGGCAGGGGGCACAAGTGCTGGCTAGGCTTAAGGCATTCAGCTAACTCTTTGCACTCTTTGCATAAAGGGTTAGGCACCCATAGGGGTGAAGAGCTAGCTTTCACCCCTCTACTCTGTACTTGGACATTTAGGACTAGATCCTTTGTTGTACAGTGCGGAGCCTCTCCATAACCCCATGCTCCAAGCGACCAGGCACTTCTTGTCTGTCCTCCGTAAATGGGTAATGCCTTCTTCCCCAATTACAGTCGTGCATGCGCATTCAGACGGGACAAGAGCGAAGAGCGTAAAGCTGGCCCTATGTGCATAACCAACATGAAGCTGAAGACAAAAACAAACAAACAAGCATTCAAGGGGCTCAAAAGTGCAGGCTAGGCTTAAGGCCTGGGCACAAGTGCGGGCTAGGCTTAAGGCCGGGGCACAAGTGCGGGCTAGGCTTAAGGCCGGGGCACAAGTGCGGGCTAGGCTTAAGGCCGGGGCACAAGTGCGGGCTAGGCTTATGGCCTGAGGACAAGTGCGGGCTAGGCTTAAGGCCAGGGCACAAGTGCGGGCTAGGCTTAAGGCCAGGGCACAAGTGCGGGCTAGGCTTAAGGCCAGGGCACAAGTGCGGGCTAGGCTTAAGGCCTGGGCACAAGTGCGGGCTAGGCTTAAGGCCTGGGCACAAGTGCGGGCTAGGCTTAAGGCCTGGGCACAAGTGCGGGCTAGGCTTAAGGCCTGGGCACAAGTGCGGGCTAGGCTTAAGGCCTGGACACAAGTGCGGGCTAGGCTTAAGGCAGGGGCACAAGTGCGGGCTAGGCTTAAGGCCTGGGCACAAGTGCGGGCTTGGCTTAAGGCCTGGGCACAAGTGCTGGCTAGGATCAAGGCAGGGGGCACAAGTGCGGGCTAGGCTTAAGGCCTGGGCACAAGTGCGGGCTAGGCTTAAGGCCTGGGCACAAGTGCGGGCTAGGCTTAAGGCCTGGGCACAAGTGCGGGCTAGGCTTAAGGCCTGGGCACAAGTGCGGGCTAGGCTTAAGGCCTGGGCACAAGTGCGGGCTAGGCTTAAGGCCGGGGCACAAGTGCGGGCTAGGCTTAAGGCCTGGGCACAAGTGCGGGCTAGGCTTAAGGCCTGGGCACAAGTGCGGGCTAGGCTTAAGGCCTGGGCACAAGTGCGGGCTAGGCTTAAGGCCTGGGCACAAGTGCGGGCTAGGCTTAAGGCCTGGGCACAAGTGCGGGCTAGGCTTAAGGCCTGGGCACAAGTGCGGGCTAGGCTTAAGGCCTGGGCACAAGTGCGGGCTAGGCTTAAGGCAGGGGCACAAGTGCGGGCTAGGCTTAAGGCAGGGGCACAAGTGCGGGCTCGGCTTAAGGCAGGGGCACAAGTGCGGGCTCGGCTTAAGGCAGGGGCACAAGTGCGGGCTCGGCTTAAGGCCGGGGCACAAGTGCGGGCTAGGCATAAGGCCGGGGCACAAGTGCGGGCTAGGCTTATGGCCTGAGGACAAGTGCGGGCTAGGCTTAAGGCCTGGGCACAAGTGCGGGCTAAGCTTAAGGCCGGGGCACAAGTGCGGGCTCGGCTTAAGGCCGGGGCACAAGTGCGGGCTCGGCTTAAGGCCGGGGCACAAGTGCGGGCTCGGCTTAAGGCCGGGGCACAAGTGCGGGCTAGGCTTAAGGCCTGGGCACAAGTGCGGGCTAGGCTTAAGGCCTGGGCACAAGTGCGGGCTAGGCTTAAGGCCTGGGCACAAGTGCGGGCTAGGCTTAAGGCCTGGGCACAAGTGCGGGCTAGGCTTAAGGCCTGGGCACAAGTGCGGGCTAGGCTTAAGGCCTGGGCACAAGTGCGGGCTAAGCTTAAAGCCGGGGCACAAGTGTGGGCTAAGCTTAAGGCCTGGGCACAAGTGCGGGCTAGGCTTAAGGCCTGGGCACAAGTGCGGGTTAGGCTTAAGGCCGGGGCACAAGTGCGGGCTAGGCTTAAGGCCTGGGCACAAGTGCGGGCTAGGCTTAAGGCCTGGGCACAAGTGCGGGCTAGGCTTAAGGCCTGGGCACAAGTGCGGGCTAGGCTTAAGGCCGGGGCACAAGTGCAGGCTAGGCTTAAGGCCTGGGCACAAGTGCAGTGCTGGCTAGGATCAAGGCAGGGGCCACAAGTGCCGGCTAGGCTTAAGGCCTGGGCACAAGTGCGGGCTAGGCTTAAGGCCTGGGCACAAGTGCGGGTTAGGCTTAAGGCCGGGGCACAAGTGCGGGCTAGGCTTAAGGCCTGGGCACAAGTGCGGGCTAGGCTTAAGGCCTGGGCACAAGTGCGGGCTAGGCCTAAGGCCTGGACACAAGTGTGGGCTAGGCTTAAGGCCGGGGCACAAGTGCAGGCTAGGCTTAAGGCCTGGGCACAAGTGCAGTGCTGGCTAGGATCAAGGCAGGGGCCACAAGTGCCGGCTAGGCTTAAGGCATGGGCACAAGTGCCAGCCAGGCTTAAGGCATGGGCACAAGTGCAGTGCTGGCCAGGATCAAGGCAGGGGGCACAAGTGCTGGCTAGGCTTAAGGCATTCAGCTAACTCTTTGCACTCTTTGCATAAAGGGTTAGGCACCCATAGGGGTGAAGAGCTAGCTTTCACCCCTCTACTCTGTACTTGGACATTTAGGACTAGATCCTTTGTTGTACAGTGCGGAGCCTCTCCATAACCCCATGCTCCAAGCGACCAGGCACTTCTTGTCTGTCCTCCGTAAATGGGTAATGCCTTCTTCCCCAATTACAGTCGTGCATGCGCATTCAGACGGGACAAGAGCGAAGAGCGTAAAGCTGGCCCTATGTGCATAACCAACATGAAGCTGAAGACAAAAACAAACAAACAAGCATTCAAGGGGCTCAAAAGTGCAGGCTAGGCTTAAGGCCTGGGCACAAGTGCGGGCTAGGCTTAAGGCCTGGGCACAAGTGCGGGCTAGGCTTAAGGCCGGGGCACAAGTGCGGGCTAGGCTTAAGGCCGGGGCACAAGTGCGGGCTAGGCTTAAGGCCGGGGCACAAGTGCGGGCTAGGCTTATGGCCTGAGGACAAGTGCGGGCTAGGCTTAAGGCCTGGGCACAAGTGCGGGCTAGGCTTAAGGCCAGGGCACAAGTGCGGGCTAGGCTTAAGGCCAGGGCACAAGTGCGGGCTAGGCTTAAGGCCAGGGCACAAGTGCGGGCTAGGCTTAAGGCCTGGGCACAAGTGCGGGCTAGGCTTAAGGCCTGGGCACAAGTGCGGGCTAGGCTTAAGGCCTGGGCACAAGTGCGGGCTAGGCTTAAGGCCTGGGCACAAGTGCGGGCTAGGCTTAAGGCCTGGACACAAGTGCGGGCTAGGCTTAAGGCAGGGGCACAAGTGCGGGCTAGGCTTAAGGCCTGGGCACAAGTGCGGGCTTGGCTTAAGGCCTGGGCACAAGTGCGGGCTAGGCTTAAGGCCTGGGCACAAGTGCGGGCTAGGCTTAAGGCCTGGGCACAAGTGCGGGCTAGGCTTAAGGCCTGGGCACAAGTGCGGGCTAGGCTTAAGGCCGGGGCACAAGTGCGGGCTAGGCTTAAGGCCTGGGCACAAGTGCGGGCTAGGCTTAAGGCCTGGGCACAAGTGCGGGCTAGGCTTTAGGCCTGGGCACAAGTGCGGGCTAGGCTTAAGGCCTGGGCACAAGTGCGGGCTAGGCTTAAGGCCTGGGCACAAGTGCGGGCTAGGCTTAAGGCCTGAGCACAAGTGCAGGCTAGGCTTAAGGCCTGGGCATAAGTGCAGTGCTGGCTAGGATCAAGGCAGGGGGCACAAGTGCGGGCTAGGCTTAAGGCAGGGGCACAAGTGCGGGCTCGGCCTAAGGCAGGGGCACAAGTGCAGGCTAGGCTTAAGGCCGGGGCACAAGTGCGGGCTAGGCTTAAGGCCGGGGCACAAGTGCGGGCTAGGCTTATGGCCTGAGGACAAGTGCGGGCTAGGCTTAAGGCCTGGGCACAAGTGCGGGCTAAGCTTAAGGCCGGGGCACAAGTGCGGGCTCGGCTTAAGGCCGGGGCACAAGTGCGGGCTCGGCTTAAGGCCGGGGCACAAGTGCGGGCTCGGCTTAAGGCCGGGGCACAAGTGTGGGCTAGGCTTAAGGCCTGGGCACAAGTGCGGGCTAGGCTTAAGGCCTGGGCACAAGTGCGGGCTCGGCTTAAGGCAGGGGCACAAGTGCGGGCTCGGCTTAAGGCAGGGGCACAAGTGCGGGCTCGGCTTAAGGCAGGGGCACAAGTGCGGGCTCGGCTTAAGGCAGGGGCACAAGTGCGGGCTCGGCTTAAGGCCGGGGCACAAGTGCGGGCTCGGCTTAAGGCCGGGGCACAAGTGCGGGCTCGGCTTAAGGCCGGGGCACAACTGCGGGCTCGGCTTAAGGCCGGGGCACAAGTGCGGGCTAAGCTTAAAGCCGGGGCACAAGTGTGGGCTAAGCTTAAAGCCGGGGCACAAGTGTGGGCTAAGCTTAAGGCCTGGGCACAAGTGCGGGCTAGGCTTAAGGCCTGGGCACAAGTGCGGGTTAGGCTTAAGGCCGGGGCACAAGTGCGGGCTAGGCTTAAGGCCGGGGCACAAGTGCGGGCTAGGCTTAAGGCCGGGGCACAAGTGCAGGCTAGGCTTAAGGCCTGGGCACAAGTGCAGTGCTGGCTAGGATCAAGGCAGGGGCCACAAGTGCCGGCTAGGCTTAAGGCATGGGCACAAGTGCCAGCCAGGCTTAAGGCCTGGGCACAAGTGCGGGCTAGGCTTACGGCATGGGCACAAGTGCAGTGCTGGCCAGGATCAAGGCAGGGGGCACAAGTGCTGGCTAGGCTTAAGGCATTCAGCTAACTCTTTGCACTCTTTGCATAAAGGGTTAGGCACCCATAGGGGTGAAGAGCTAGCTTTCACCCCTCTACTCTGTACTTGGACATTTAGGACTAGATCCTTTGTTGTACAGTGCGGAGCCTCTCCATAACCCCATGCTCCAAGCGACCAGGCACTTCTTGTCTGTCCTCCGTAAATGGGTAATGCCTTCTTCCCCAATTACAGTCGTGCATGCGCATTCAGACGGGACAAGAGCGAAGAGCGTAAAGCTGGCCCTATGTGCATAACCAACATGAAGCTGAAGACAAAAACAAACAAACAAGCATTCAAGGGGCTCAAAAGTGCAGGCTAGGCTTAAGGCCTGGGCACAAGTGCGGGCTAGGCTTAAGGCCTTGGCACAAGTGCTGGCTAGGATCAAGGCAGGGGGCACAAGTGCAGGCTAGGCTTAAGGCCTGGGCACAAGTGCGGGCTAGGTTTAAGGCCTGGGCACAAGTGCGGGCTAGGCTTAAGGCCTGGGCACAAGTGCGGGCTAGGCTTAAGGCCTGGGCACAAGTGCGGGCTAGGCTTAAGGCCGGGGCACAAGTGCGGGCTAGGCTTAAGGCCGGGGCACAAGTGCGGGCTAGGCTTAAGGCCGGGGCACAAGTGCGGGCTAGGCTTATGGCCTGAGGACAAGTGCGGGCTAGGCTTAAGGCCTGGGCACAAGTGCGGGCTAGGCTTAAGGCCAGGGCACAAGTGCGGGCTAGGCTTAAGGCCAGGGCACAAGTGCGGGCTAGGCTTAAGGCCTGGGCACAAGTGCGGGCTAGGCTTTAGGCCTGGGCACAAGTGCGGGCTAGGCTTAAGGCCTGGGCACAAGTGCGGGCTAGGCTTAAGGCCTGGGCACAAGTGTGGGCTAGGCTTAAGGCAGGGGCACAAGTGCGGGCTAGGCTTAAGGCAGGGGCACAAGTGCGGGCTAGGCTTAAGGCCTGGGCACAAGTGCGGGCTAGGCTTAAGGCCTGGGCACAAGTGCTGGCTAGGATCAAGGCAGGGGGCACAAGTGCGGGCTAGGCTTAAGGCCTGGGCACAAGTGCGGGCTAGGCTTAAGGCCTGGGCACAAGTGCGGGCTAGGCTTAAGGCCTGGGCACAAGTGCGGGCTAGGCTTAAGGCCTGGGCACAAGAGCGGGCTAGGCTTAAGGCCTGGGCACAAGTGCGGGCTAGGCTTAAGGCCTGGGCACAAGTGCGGGCTAGGCTTAAGGCCTGGGCACAAGTGCGGGCTAGGCTTTAGGCCTGGGCACAAGTGCGGGCTAGGCTTAAGGCAGGGGCACAAGTGCGGGCTAGGCTTAAGGCAGGGGCACAAGTGCGGGCTAGGCTTAAGGCCTGGGCACAAGTGCAGGCTAGGCTTAAGGCAGGGGCACAAGTGCGGGCTCGGCTTAAGGCAGGGGCACAAGTGCGGGCTCGGCTTAAGGCAGGGGCACAAGTGCGGGCTCGGCTTAAGGCCGAGGCACAAGTGCGGGGTCGGCTTAAGGCCGAGGCACAAGTGCGGGCTAGGCTTAAGGCCTGGGCACAAGTGCGGGCTAAGCTTAAAGCCGGGGCACAAGTGCGGGCTAAGCTTAAAGCCGGGGCACAAGTGCGGGCTAAGCTTAAAGCCGGGGCACAAGTGCGGGCTAAGCTTAAAGCCGGGGCACAAGTGCGGGCTAGGCTTAAGGCCTGGGCACAAGTGCGGGTTAGGCTTAAGGCATGGGCACAAGTGCGGGCTAGGCTTAAGGCCGGGGCACAAGTGCGGGCTAGGCTTAAGGCCGGGGCACAAGTGCGGGCTAGGCTTAAGGCCGGGGCACAAGTGCGGGCTAGGCTTAAGGCCGGGGCACAAGTGCGGGCTAGGCTTAAGGCCTGGGTACAAGTGCGGGCTAGGCTTAAGGCCTGGGCACAAGTGCGGGTTAGACTTAAGGCCGGGGCACAAGTGCGGGCTAGGCTTAAGGCCGGGGCACAAGTGCGGGCTAGGCTTAAGGCTGGGGCACAAGTGCGGGCTAGGCTTAAGGCCGGGGCACAAGTGCGGGCTAGGCTTAAGGCCGGGGCACAAGTGCGGGCTAGGCTTAAGGCCGGGGCACAAGTGCGGGCTAGGCTTAAGGCCGGGGCACAAGTGCGGGCTAGGCTTAAGGCCGGGGCACAAGTGCGGGCTAGGCTTAAGGCCTGGGCACAAGTGCAGGCTAGGCTTAAGGCCTGGGCACAAGTGCAGTGCTGGCTAGGATCAAGGCAGGGGCCACAAGTGCCGGCTAGGCTTAAGGCATGGGCACAAGTGCCAGCCAGGCTTAAGGCCTGGGCACAAGTGCGGGCTAGGCTTAAGGCCTGGACACAAGTGCGGGCTAGGCTTAAGGCCGGGGCACAAGTGCAGGCTAGGCTTAAGGCCTGGGCACAAGTGCAGTGCTGGCTAGGATCAAGGCAGGGGCCACAAGTGCCGGCTAGGCTTAAGGCATGGGCACAAGTGCCAGCCAGGCTTAAGGCCTGGGCACAAGTGCGGGCTAGGCTTACGGCATGGGCACAAGTGCAGTGCTGGCCAGGATCAAGGCAGGGGGCACAAGTGCTGGCTAGGCTTAAGGCATTCAGCTAACTCTTTGCACTCTTTGCATAAAGGGTTAGGCACCCATAGGGGTGAAGAGCTAGCTTTCACCCCTCTACTCTGTACTTGGACATTTAGGACTAGATCCTTTGTTGTACAGTGCGGAGCCTCTCCATAACCCCATGCTCCAAGCGACCAGGCACTTCTTGTCTGTCCTCCGTAAATGGGTAATGCCTTCTTCCCCAATTACAGTCGTGCATGCGCATTCAGACGGGACAAGAGCGAAGAGCGTAAAGCTGGCCCTATGTGCATAACCAACATGAAGCTGAAGACAAAAACAAACAAACAAGCATTCAAGGGGCTCAAAAGTGCAGGCTAGGCTTAAGGCCTGGGCACAAGTGCGGGCTAGGCTTAAGGCCTTGGCACAAGTGCTGGCTAGGATCAAGGCAGGGGGCACAAGTGCAGGCTAGGCTTAAGGCCTGGGCACAAGTGCGGGCTAGGTTTAAGGCCTGGGCACAAGTGCGGGCTAGGCTTAAGGCCTGGGCACAAGTGCGGGCTAGGCTTAAGGCCTGGGCACAAGTGCGGGCTAGGCTTAAGGCCGGGGCACAAGTGCGGGCTAGGCTTAAGGCCGGGGCACAAGTGCGGGCTAGGCTTAAGGCCGGGGCACAAGTGCGGGCTAGGCTTATGGCCTGAGGACAAGTGCGGGCTAGGCTTAAGGCCTGGGCACAAGTGCGGGCTAGGCTTAAGGCCAGGGCACAAGTGCGGGCTAGGCTTAAGGCCAGGGCACAAGTGCGGGCTAGGCTTAAGGCCTGGGCACAAGTGCGGGCTAGGCTTTAGGCCTGGGCACAAGTGCGGGCTAGGCTTAAGGCCTGGGCACAAGTGCGGGCTAGGCTTAAGGCCTGGGCACAAGTGCGGGCTAGGCTTAAGGCAGGGGCACAAGTGCGGGCTAGGCTTAAGGCAGGGGCACAAGTGCGGGCTAGGCTTAAGGCCTGGGCACAAGTGCGGGCTAGGCTTAAGGCCTGGGCACAAGTGCTGGCTAGGATCAAGGCAGGGGGCACAAGTGCGGGCTAGGCTTAAGGCCTGGGCACAAGTGCAGGCTAGGCTTAAGGCAGGGGCACAAGTGCGGGCTCGGCTTAAGGCAGGGGCACAAGTGCGGGCTCGGCTTAAGGCCGAGGCACAAGTGCGGGGTCGGCTTAAGGCCGAGGCACAAGTGCGGGCTAGGCTTAAGGCCTGGGCACAAGTGCGGGCTAAGCTTAAAGCCGGGGCACAAGTGCGGGCTAAGCTTAAAGCCGGGGCACAAGTGCGGGCTAAGCTTAAGGCAGGGGCACAAGTGCGGGCTAGGCTTAAGGCAGGGGCACAAGTGCGGGGTCGGCTTAAGGCCGAGGCACAAGTGCGGGCTAGGCTTAAGGCCTGGGCACAAGTGCGGGCTAAGCTTAAAGCCGGGGCACAAGTGCGGGCTAAGCTTAAAGCCGGGGCACAAGTGCGGGCTAAGCTTAAAGCCGGGGCACAAGTGCGGGCTAAGCTTAAAGCCGGGGCACAAGTGCGGGCTAGGCTTAAGGCCTGGGCACAAGTGCAGGCTAGGCTTAAGGCAGGGGCACAAGTGCGGGCTCGGCTTAAGGCAGGGGCACAAGTGCGGGCTCGGCTTAAGGCAGGGGCACAAGTGCGGGCTCGGCTTAAGGCAGGGGCACAAGTGCGGGCTCGGCTTAAGGCCGAGGCACAAGTGCGGGGTCGGCTTAAGGCCGAGGCACAAGTGCGGGCTAGGCTTAAGGCCTGGGCACAAGTGCGGGCTAAGCTTAAAGCCGGGGCACAAGTGCGGGCTAAGCTTAAAGCCGGGGCACAAGTGCGGGCTAAGCTTAAAGCCGGGGCACAAGTGCGGGCTAAGCTTAAAGCCGGGGCACAAGTGCGGGCTAGGCTTAAGGCCTGGGCACAAGTGCGGGTTAGGCTTAAGGCATGGGCACAAGTGCGGGCTAGGCTTAAGGCCGGGGCACAAGTGCGGGCTAGGCTTAAGGCCGGGGCACAAGTGCGGGCTAGGCTTAAGGCCGGGGCACAAGTGCGGGCTAGGCTTAAGGCCGGGGCACAAGTGCGGGCTAGGCTTAAGGCCTGGGTACAAGTGCGGGCTAGGCTTAAGGCCTGGGCACAAGTGCGGGTTAGACTTAAGGCCGGGGCACAAGTGCGGGCTAGGCTTAAGGCCGGGGCACAAGTGCGGGCTAGGCTTAAGGCCGGGGCACAAGTGCGGGCTAGGCTTAAGGCCGGGGCACAAGTGCGGGCTAGGCTTAAGGCCGGGGCACAAGTGCGGGCTAGGCTTAAGGCCGGGGCACAAGTGCGGGCTAGGCTTAAGGCCGGGGCACAAGTGCGGGCTAGGCTTAAGGCCGGGGCACAAGTGCGGGCTAGGCTTAAGGCCTGGGCACAAGTGCAGGCTAGGCTTAAGGCCTGGGCACAAGTGCAGTGCTGGCTAGGATCAAGGCAGGGGCCACAAGTGCCGGCTAGGCTTAAGGCATGGGCACAAGTGCCAGCCAGGCTTAAGGCCTGGGCACAAGTGCGGGCTAGGCTTAAGGCCTGGGCACAAGTGTGGGCTAGGCTTACGGCATGGGCACAAGTGCAGTGCTGGCCAGGATCAAGGCAGGGGGCACAAGTGCTGGCTAGGCTTAAGGCATTCAGCTAACTCTTTGCACTCTTTGCATAAAGGGTTAGGCACCCATAGGGGTGAAGAGCTAGCTTTCACCCCTCTACTCTGTACTTGGACATTTAGGACTAGATCCTTTGTTGTACAGTGCGGAGCCTCTCCATAACCCCATGCTCCAAGCGACCAGGCACTTCTTGTCTGTCCTCCGTAAATGGGTAATGCCTTCTTCCCCAATTAAAGTCGTGCATGCGCATTCAGACGGGACAAGAGCGAAGAGTGTAAAGCTGGCCCTATGTGCATAACCAACATGAAGCTGAAGACAAAAACAAACAAACAAGCATTCAAGGGGCTCAAAAGTGCAGGCTAGGCTTAAGGCCTGGGCACAAGTGCGGGCTAGGCTTAAGGCCTGGGCACAAGTGCTGGCTAGGATCAAGGCAGGGGGCACAAGTGCGGGCTAGGCTTAAGGCCTGGGCACAAGTGCGGGCTAGGCTTAAGGCCTGGGCACAAGTGCGGGCTAGGCTTAAGGCCTGGGCACAAGTGCGGGCTAGGCTTAAGGCCTGGGCACAAGTGCGGGCTAGGCTTAAGGCCTGGCCACAAGTGCGGGCTAGGCTTAAGGCCTGGGCACAAGTGCGGCCTGGACACAAGTGCGGGCTAGGCTTAAGGCAGGGGCACAAGTGCGGGCTAGGCTTAAGGCAGGGGCACAAGTGCGGGCTTGGCTTAAGGCCTGGGCACAAGTGCGGGCTAGGCTTAAGGCCTGGGCACAAGTGCTGGCTAGGATCAAGGCAGGGGGCACAAGTGCGGGCTAGGCTTAAGGCCTGGGCACAAGTGCGGGCTAGGCTTAAGGCCTGGGCACAAGTGTGGGCTAAGCTTAAAGCCGGGGCACAAGTGCGGGCTAAGCTTAAAGCCGGGGCACAAGTGCGGGCTAGGCTTAAGGCCTGGGCACAAGTGTGGGCTAGGCTTAAGGCCTGGGCACAAGTGCGGGTTAGGCTTAAGGCCGGGGCACAAGTGCGGGCTAGGCTTAAGGCCGGGGCACAAGTGCGGGCTAGGCTTAAGGCCAGGGCACATGTGCAGGCTAGGCTTAAGGCCTGGGCACAAGTGCTGGCTAGGATCAAGGCAGGGGGCACAAGTGCGGGCTAGGCTTAAGGCCTGGGCACAAGTGCGGGCTAGGCTTAAGGCCTGGGCACAAGTGCGGGCTAGGCTTAAGGCCTGGGCACAAGTGCGGGCTAGGCTTAAGGCCTGGGCACAAGTGCGGGCTAGGCTTAAGGCCTGGGCACAAGTGCAGGCTAGGCTTAAGGCCTGGGCATAAGTGCAGTGCTGGCTAGGATCAAGGCAGGGGGCACAAGTGCGGGCTAGGCTTAAGGCCTGGGCACAAGTGCGGGCTAGGATCAAGGCAGGGGGCACAAGTGCGGGCTAGGCTTAAGGCCTGGGCACAAGTGCGGGCTAGGCTTAAGGCCTGGGCACAAGTGAGGGCTAGGCTTAAGGCCTGGGCACACGTGCGGGCTAGGCTTAAGGCCGGGGCACAAGTGCGGGCTAGGCTTAAGGCCGGGCACAAGTGCGGGCTAGGCTTAAGGCCGGGGCACAAGTGCAGGCTAGGCTTATGGCCTGAGGACAAGTGCGGGCTAGGCTTAAGGCCTGGGCACAAGTGCGGGCTAGGCTTAAGGCCAGGGCACAAGTGCGGGCTAGGCTTAAGGCCTGGGCACAAGTGCGGGCTAGGCTTAAGGCCTGGGCACAAGTGCGGGCTAGGCTTAAGGCCTGGGCACAAGTGCGGGCTAGGCTTAAGGCCTGGGCACAAGTGCGGGCTAGGCTTAAGGCCTGGGCACAAGTGCGGGCTGGGCTTAAGGCAGGGGCACAAGTGCGGGCTAGGCTTAAGGCAGGGGCACAAGTGCGGGCTTGGCTTAAGGCCTGGGCACAAGTGCGGGCTAGGCTTAAGGCCTGGGCACAAGTGCTGGCTAGGATCAAGGCAGGGGGCACAAGTGCGGGCTAGGCTTAAGGCCTGGGCACAAGTGCGGGCTAGGCTTAAGGCCTGGGCACAAGTGCGGGCTAGGCTTAAGGCCTGGGCACAAGTGCGGGCTAGGCTTAAGGCCTGGGCACAAGTGCGGGCTAGGCTTAAGGCAGGGGCACAAGTGAGGGCTAGGCTTAAGGCAGGGGCACAAGTGCGGGCTTGGCTTAAGGCCTGGGCTCAAGTGCGGGCTAGGCTTAAGGCCTGGGCACAAGTGCTGGCTAGGATCAAGGCAGGGGGCACAAGTGCTGGCTAGGCTTAAGGCCTGGGCACAAGTGCGGGCTAGGCTTAAGGCCTGGGCAAGAGTGCGGGCTAGGCTTAAGGCCTGGGCACAAGTGCGGGCTAGGCTTAAGGCCTGGGCACAAGTGCAGGCTAGGCTTAAGGCCTGGGCATAAGTGCAGTGCTGGCTAGGATCAAGGCAGGGGGCACAAGTGCGGGCTAGGCTTAAGGCCTGGGCACAAGTGCGGGCTAGGCTTAAGGCCTGGGCACAAGTGCTGGCTAGGATCAAGGCAGGGGGCACAAGTGCGGGCTAGGCTTAAGGCCTGGGCACAAGTGCGGGCTAGGCTTAAGGCCTGGGCACAAGTGCGGGCTAGGCTTAAGGCCTGGGCACAAGTGCGGGCTAGGCTTAAGGCCTGGGCACAAGTGCGGGCTAGGCTTAAGGCCTGGGCACAAGTGCGGGCTAGGCTTAAGGCCTGGGCACAAGTGCGGGCTAGGCTTAAGGCCTTGGCACAAGTGCGGGCTAGGCTTAAGGCCTGGGCACAAGTGCAGGCTAGGCTTAAGGCCTGGGCACAAGTGCAGTGCTGGCTAGGACCAAGGCAGGGGGCACAAGTGCGGGCTAGGCTTAAGGCCTGGGCACAAGTGCGGGCTAGGCTTAAGGCTTGGGCACAAGTGCGGGCTGGGCTTAAGGCCTGGGCACAAGTGCGGGCTAGGCTTAAGGCCTGGGCACAAGTGCGGGCTAGGCTTAAGGCAGGGGCACAAGTGCGGGCTAGGCTTAAGGCAGGGGCACAAGTGCGGGCTTGGCTTAAGGCCTGGGCACAAGTGCTGGCTAGGATCAAGGCAGGGGGCACAAGTGCGGGCTAGGCTTAAGGCCTGGGCACAAGTGCGGGCTAGGCTTAAGGCCTGGGCACAAGAGCGGGCTAGGCTTAAGGCCTGGGCACAAGTGCGGGCTAGGCTTAAGGCCAGGGCACAAGTGCGGGCTAGGCTTAAGGCCCGAGCACAAGTGCGGGCTAGGCTTTAGGTCTGGGCACAAGTGCGGGCTAGGCTTAAGGCAGGGGCACAAGTGCGGGCTAGGCTTAAGGCAGGGGCACAAGTGCGGGCTAGGCTTAAGGCAGGGGCACAAGTGCGGGCTAGGCTTAAGGCAGGGGCACAAGTGCGGGCTCGGCTTAAGGCAGGGGCACAAGTGCGGGCTCGGCTTAAGGCAGGGGCACAAGTGCGGGCTCGGCTTAAGGCAGGGGCACAAGTGCGGGCTCGGCTTAAGGCCTGGGCACAAGTGCGGGCTCGACTTAAGGCAGGGGCACAAGTGCGGGCTCGGCTTAAGGCCGGGGCACAAGTGCGGGCTCGGCTTAAGGCCGGGGCACAAGTGCGGGCTCGGCTTAAGGCCGGGGCACAAGTGCGGGCTAGGCTTAAGGCAGGGGCACAAGTGCGGGCTCGGCTTAAGGCAGGGGCACAAGTGCGGGCTCGGCTTAAGGCAGGGGCACAAGTGCGGGCTCGGCTTAAGGCAGGGGCACAAGTGCGGGCTCGGCTTAAGGCAGGGGCACAAGTGCGGGCTCGACTTAAGGCAGGGGCACAAGTGCGGGCTCGGCTTAAGGCCGGGGCACAAGTGCGGGCTCGGCTTAAGGCCGGGGCACAAGTGCGGGCTCGGCTTAAGGCCGGGGCACAAGTGCGGGCTAGGCTTAAGGCCTGGGCACAAGTGCGGGCTAAGCTTAAAGCCGGGGCACAAGTGCGGGCTAAGCTTAAAGCCGGGGCACAAGTGCGGGCTAGGCTTAAGGCCTGGGCACAAGTGCGGGCTAGGCTTAAGGCCTGGGCACAAGTGCGGGTTAGGCTTAAGGCCGGGGCACAAGTGCGGGCTAGGCTTAAGGCCGGGGCACAAGTGCGGGCTAGGCTTAAGGCCAGGGCACAAGTGCAGGCTAGGCTTAAGGCCTGGGCACAAGTGCTGGCTAGGATCAAGGCAGGGGGCACAAGTGCGGGCTAGGCTTAAGGCCTGGGCACAAGTGCGGGCTAGGCTTAAGGCCTGGGCACAAGTGCGGGCTAGGCTTAAGGCCTGGGCACAAGTGCGGGCTAGGCTTAAGGCCTGGGCACAAGTGCAGGCTAGGCTTAAGGCCTGGGCACAAGTGCAGTGCTGGCTAGGATCAAGGCAGGGGGCACAAGTGCGGGCTAGGCTTAAGGCCTGGGCACAAGTGCGGGCTAGGCTTAAGGCCGGGGCACAAGTGCGGGCTAGGCTTATGGCCTGAGGACAAGTGCGGGCTAGGCTTAAGGCCGAGGCACAAGTGCGGGCTAGGCTTAAGGCCTGGGCACAAGTGCGGGCTAGGCTTTAGGCCTGGGCACAAGTGCGGGCTAGGCTTAAGGCCTGGGCACAAGTGCGGGCTAGGCTTAAGGCAGGGGCACAAGTGCGGGCTAGGCTTAAGGCAGGGGCACAAGTGCGGGCTTGGCTTAAGGCCTGGGCACAAGTGCGGGCTAGGCTTAAGGCCTGGGCACAAGTGCTGGCTAGGATCAAGGCAGGGGCCACAAGTGCCGGCTAGGCTTAAGGCCTGGGCACAAGTGCGGGCTAGGCTTAAGGCCTGGGCACAAGTGCGGGCTAGGCTTAAGGCCTGGGCACAAGTGCGGGCTAGGCTTAAGGCCTGGACACAAGTGCGGGCTAGGCTTAAGGCCGGGGCACAAGTGCAGGCTAGGCTTAAGGCCTGGGCACAAGTGCAGTGCTGGCTAGGATCAAGGCAGGGGCCACAAGTGCCGGCTAGGCTTAAGGCATGGGCACAAGTGCCAGCCAGGCTTAAGGCATGGGCACAAGTGCAGTGCTGGCCAGGATCAAGGCAGGGGGCACAAGTGCTGGCTAGGCTTAAGGCATTCAGCTAACTCTTTGCACTCTTTGCATAAAGGGTTAGGCACCCATAGGGGTGAAGAGCTAGCTTTCACCCCTCTACTCTGTACTTGGACATTTAGGACTAGATCCTTTGTTGTACAGTGCGGAGCCTCTCCATAACCCCATGCTCCAAGCGACCAGGCACTTCTTGTCTGTCCTCCGTAAATGGGTAATGCCTTCTTCCCCAATTACAGTCGTGCATGCGCATTCAGACGGGACAAGAGCGAAGAGCGTAAAGCTGGCCCTATGTGCATAACCAACATGAAGCTGAAGACAAAAACAAACAAACAAGCATTCAAGGGGCTCAAAAGTGCAGGCTAGGCTTAAGGCCTGGGCACAAGTGCGGGCTAGGCTTAAGGCCTGGGCACAAGTGCGGGCTAGGCTTAAGGCCGGGGCACAAGTGCGGGCTAGGCTTAAGGCCGGGGCACAAGTGCGGGCTAGGCTTAAGGCCGGGGCACAAGTGCGGGCTAGGCTTATGGCCTGAGGACAAGTGCGGGCTAGGCTTAAGGCCAGGGCACAAGTGCGGGCTAGGCTTAAGGCCAGGGCACAAGTGCGGGCTAGGCTTAAGGCCTGGGCACAAGTGCGGGCTAGGCTTAAGGCCTGGGCACAAGTGCGGGCTAGGCTTAAGGCCTGGGCACAAGTGCGGGCTAGGCTTAAGGCCTGGGCACAAGTGCGGGCTAGGCTTAAGGCCTGGACACAAGTGCGGGCTAGGCTTAAGGCAGGGGCACAAGTGCGGGCTAGGCTTAAGGCCTGGGCACAAGTGCGGGCTTGGCTTAAGGCCTGGGCACAAGTGCTGGCTAGGATCAAGGCAGGGGGCACAAGTGCGGGCTAGGCTTAAGGCCTGGGCACAAGTGCGGGCTAGGCTTAAGGCCTGGGCACAAGTGCGGGCTAGGCTTAAGGCCTGGGCACAAGTGCGGGCTAGGCTTAAGGCCTGGGCACAAGTGCGGGCTAGGCTTAAGGCCTGGGCACAAGTGCGGGCTAGGCTTAAGGCCGGGGCACAAGTGCGGGCTAGGCTTAAGGCCTGGGCACAAGTGCGGGCTAGGCTTAAGGCCTGGGCACAAGTGCGGGCTAGGCTTAAGGCCTGGGCACAAGTGCGGGCTAGGCTTAAGGCCTGGGCACAAGTGCGGGCTAGGCTTTAGGCCTGGGCACAAGTGCGGGCTAGGCTTAAGGCCTGGGCACAAGTGCGGGCTAGGCTTAAGGCCTGGGCACAAGTGCGGGCTAGGCTTAAGGCCTGGGCACAAGTGCGGGCTAGGCTTAAGGCAGGGGCACAAGTGCGGGCTCGGCTTAAGGCAGGGGCACAAGTGCGGGCTCGGCTTAAGGCAGGGGCACAAGTGCGGGCTCGGCTTAAGGCCGGGGCACAAGTGCGGGCTAGGCATAAGGCCGGGGCACAAGTGCGGGCTAGGCTTATGGCCTGAGGACAAGTGCGGGCTAGGCTTAAGGCCTGGGCACAAGTGCGGGCTAAGCTTAAGGCCGGGGCACAAGTGCGGGCTCGGCTTAAGGCCGGGGCACAAGTGCGGGCTCGGCTTAAGGCCGGGGCACAAGTGCGGGCTCGGCTTAAGGCCGGGGCACAAGTGCGGGCTAGGCTTAAGGCCTGGGCACAAGTGCGGGCTAGGCTTAAGGCCTGGGCACAAGTGCGGGCTAGGCTTAAGGCCTGGGCACAAGTGCGGGCTAGGCTTAAGGCCGGGGCACAAGTGGGGGCTAGGCTTAAGGCCGGGGCACAAGTGCGGGCTAGGCTTAAGGCCGGGGCACAAGTGCGGGCTAGGCTTATGGCCTGAGGACAAGTGCGGGCTAGGCTTAAGGCCTGGGCACAAGTGCGGGCTAGGCTTAAGGCCGGGGCACAAGTGCGGGCTAGGCTTAAGGCCTGGGCACAAGTGCGGGCTAGGCTTTAGGCCTGGGCACAAGTGCGGGCCAGGCTTAAGGCCTGGGCACAAGTGCGGGCTAGGCTTAAGGCCTGGGCACAAGTGCGGGCTAGGCTTAAGGCAGGGGCACAAGTGCGGGCTAGGCTTAAGGCAGGGGCACAAGTGCGGGCTTGGCTTAAGGCCTGGGCACAAGTGCGGGCTAGGCTTAAGGCCTGGGCACAAGTGCTGGCTAGGATCAAGGCAGGGGCCACAAGTGCCGGCTAGGCTTAAGGCCTGGGCACAAGTGCGGGCTAGGCTTAAGGCCTGGGCACAAGTGCGGGCTAGGCTTAAGGCCTGGGCACAAGTGCGGGCTAGGCTTAAGGCCTGGACACAAGTGCGGGCTAGGCTTAAGGCCGGGGCACAAGTGCAGGCTAGGCTTAAGGCCTGGGCACAAGTGCAGTGCTGGCTAGGATCAAGGCAGGGGCCACAAGTGCCGGCTAGGCTTAAGGCATGGGCACAAGTGCCAGCCAGGCTTAAGGCATGGGCACAAGTGCAGTGCTGGCCAGGATCAAGGCAGGGGGCACAAGTGCTGGCTAGGCTTAAGGCATTCAGCTAACTCTTTGCACTCTTTGCATAAAGGGTTAGGCACCCATAGGGGTGAAGAGCTAGCTTTCACCCCTCTACTCTGTACTTGGACATTTAGGACTAGATCCTTTGTTGTACAGTGCGGAGCCTCTCCATAACCCCATGCTCCAAGCGACCAGGCACTTCTTGTCTGTCCTCCGTAAATGGGTAATGCCTTCTTCCCCAATTACAGTCGTGCATGCGCATTCAGACGGGACAAGAGCGAAGAGCGTAAAGCTGGCCCTATGTGCATAACCAACATGAAGCTGAAGACAAAAACAAACAAACAAGCATTCAAGGGGCTCAAAAGTGCAGGCTAGGCTTAAGGCCTGGGCACAAGTGCGGGCTAGGCTTAAGGCCTGGGCACAAGTGCGGGCTAGGCTTAAGGCCGGGGCACAAGTGCGGGCTAGGCTTAAGGCCGGGGCACAAGTGCGGGCTAGGCTTAAGGCCGGGGCACAAGTGCGGGCTAGGCTTATGGCCTGAGGACAAGTGCGGGCTAGGCTTAAGGCCAGGGCACAAGTGCGGGCTAGGCTTAAGGCCAGGGCACAAGTGCGGGCTAGGCTTAAGGCCAGGGCACAAGTGCGGGCTAGGCTTAAGGCCTGGGCACAAGTGCGGGCTAGGCTTAAGGCCTGGGCACAAGTGCGGGCTAGGCTTAAGGCCTGGGCACAAGTGCGGGCTAGGCTTAAGGCCTGGGCACAAGTGCGGGCTAGGCTTAAGGCCTGGACACAAGTGCGGGCTAGGCTTAAGGCAGGGGCACAAGTGCGGGCTAGGCTTAAGGCCTGGGCACAAGTGCGGGCTTGGCTTAAGGCCTGGGCACAAGTGCTGGCTAGGATCAAGGCAGGGGGCACAAGTGCGGGCTAGGCTTAAGGCCTGGGCACAAGTGCGGGCTAGGCTTAAGGCCTGGGCACAAGTGCGGGCTAGGCTTAAGGCCTGGGCACAAGTGCGGGCTAGGCTTAAGGCCTGGGCACAAGTGCGGGCTAGGCTTAAGGCCTGGGCACAAGTGCGGGCTAGGCTTAAGGCCGGGGCACAAGTGCGGGCTAGGCTTAAGGCCTGGGCACAAGTGCGGGCTAGGCTTAAGGCCTGGGCACAAGTGCGGGCTAGGCTTAAGGCCTGGGCACAAGTGCGGGCTAGGCTTAAGGCCTGGGCACAAGTGCGGGCTAGGCTTTAGGCCTGGGCACAAGTGCGGGCTAGGCTTAAGGCCTGGGCACAAGTGCGGGCTAGGCTTAAGGCCTGGGCACAAGTGCGGGCTAGGCTTAAGGCCTGGGCACAAGTGCGGGCTAGGCTTAAGGCAGGGGCACAAGTGCGGGCTCGGCTTAAGGCAGGGGCACAAGTGCGGGCTCGGCTTAAGGCAGGGGCACAAGTGCGGGCTCGGCTTAAGGCCGGGGCACAAGTGCGGGCTAGGCATAAGGCCGGGGCACAAGTGCGGGCTAGGCATAAGGCCGGGGCACAAGTGCGGGCTAGGCTTATGGCCTGAGGACAAGTGCGGGCTAGGCTTAAGGCCTGGGCACAAGTGCGGGCTAAGCTTAAGGCCGGGGCACAAGTGCGGGCTCGGCTTAAGGCCGGGGCACAAGTGCGGGCTCGGCTTAAGGCCGGGGCACAAGTGCGGGCTCGGCTTAAGGCCGGGGCACAAGTGCGGGCTAGGCTTAAGGCCTGGGCACAAGTGCGGGCTAGGCTTAAGGCCTGGGCACAAGTGCGGGCTAGGCTTAAGGCCTGGGCACAAGTGCGGGCTAGGCTTAAGGCCTGGGCACAAGTGCGGGCTAGGCTTAAGGCCTGGGCACAAGTGCGGGCTAGGCTTAAGGCCTGGGCACAAGTGCGGGCTAAGCTTAAAGCCGGGGCACAAGTGTGGGCTAAGCTTAAGGCCTGGGCACAAGTGCGGGCTAGGCTTAAGGCCTGGGCACAAGTGCGGGTTAGGCTTAAGGCCGGGGCACAAGTGCGGGCTAGGCTTAAGGCCTGGGCACAAGTGCGGGCTAGGCTTAAGGCCTGGGCACAAGTGCGGGCTAGGCTTAAGGCCGGGGCACAAGTGCAGGCTAGGCTTAAGGCCTGGGCACAAGTGCAGTGCTGGCTAGGATCAAGGCAGGGGCCACAAGTGCCGGCTAGGCTTAAGGCCTGGGCACAAGTGCGGGCTAGGCTTAAGGCCTGGGCACAAGTGCGGGTTAGGCTTAAGGCCGGGGCACAAGTGCGGGCTAGGCTTAAGGCCTGGGCACAAGTGCGGGCTAGGCTTAAGGCCTGGGCACAAGTGCGGGCTAGGCCTAAGGCCTGGACACAAGTGTGGGCTAGGCTTAAGGCCGGGGCACAAGTGCAGGCTAGGCTTAAGGCCTGGGCACAAGTGCAGTGCTGGCTAGGATCAAGGCAGGGGCCACAAGTGCCGGCTAGGCTTAAGGCATGGGCACAAGTGCCAGCCAGGCTAAAGGCATGGGCACAAGTGCAGTGCTGGCCAGGATCAAGGCAGGGGGCACAAGTGCTGGCTAGGCTTAAGGCATTCAGCTAACTCTTTGCACTCTTTGCATAAAGGGTTAGGCACCCATAGGGGTGAAGAGCTAGCTTTCACCCCTCTACTCTGTACTTGGACATTTAGGACTAGATCCTTTGTTGTACAGTGCGGAGCCTCTCCATAACCCCATGCTCCAAGCGACCAGGCACTTCTTGTCTGTCCTCCGTAAATGGGTAATGCCTTCTTCCCCAATTACAGTCGTGCATGCGTATTCAGACGGGACAAGAGCGAAGAGCGTAAAGCTGGCCCTATGTGCATAACCAACATGAAGCTGAAGACAAAAACAAACAAACAAGCATTCAAGGGGCTCAAAAGTGCAGGCTAGGCTTAAGGCCTGGGCACAAGTGCGGGCTAAGCTTAAGGCCTGGGCACAAGTGCGGGCTAGGCTTAAGGCCGGGGCACAAGTGCGGGCTAGGCTTAAGGCCGGGGCACAAGTGCGGGCTAGGCTTAAGGCCGGGGCACAAGTGCGGGCTAGGCTTATGGCCTGAGGACAAGTGCGGGCTAGGCTTAAGGCCTGGGCACAAGTGCGGGCTAGGCTTAAGGCCAGGGCACAAGTGCGGGCTAGGCTTAAGGCCAGGGCACAAGTGCGGGCTAGGCTTAAGGCCTGGGCACAAGTGCGGGCTAGGCTTAAGGCCTGGGCACAAGTGCGGGCTAGGCTTAAGGCCTGGGCACAAGTGCGGGCTAGGCTTAAGGCCTGGGCACAAGTGCGGGCTAGGCTTAAGGCCTGGACACAAGTGCGGGCTAGGCTTAAGGCAGGGGCACAAGTGCGGGCTAGGCTTAAGGCAGGGGCACAAGTGCGGGCTTGGCTTAAGGCCTGGGCACAAGTGCGGGCTAGGCTTAAGGCCTGGGCACAAGTGCGGGCTAGGCTTAAGGCCTGGGCACAAGTGCGGGCTAGGCTTAAGGCCGGGGCACAAGTGCGGGCTAGGCTTAAGGCCTGGGCACAAGTGCGGGCTAGGCTTAAGGCCTGGGCACAAGTGCGGGCTAGGCTTAAGGCCTGGGCACAAGTGCGGGCTAGGCTTTAGGCCTGGGCACAAGTGCGGGCTAGGCTTAAGGCCTGGGCACAAGTGCGGGCTAGGCTTAAGGCCTGGGCACAAGTGCGGGCTAGGCTTAAGGCCTGGGCACAAGTGCGGGCTAGGCTTAAGGCCTGAGCACAAGTGCAGGCTAGGCTTAAGGCCTGGGCATAAGTGCAGTGCTGGCTAGGATCAAGGCAGGGGGCACAAGTGCGGGCTAGGCTTAAGGCAGGGGCACAAGTGCGGGCTCGGCTTAAGGCCTGGGCACAAGTGCGGGCTCGGCTTAAGGCAGGGGCACAAGTGCAGGCTAGGCTTAAGGCCGGGGCACAAGTGCGGGCTAGGCTTAAGGCCGGGGCACAAGTGCGGGCTAGGCTTATGGCCTGAGGACAAGTGCGGGCTAGGCTTAAGGCCTGGGCACAAGTGCGGGCTAAGCTTAAGGCCGGGGCACAAGTGCGGGCTCGGCTTAAGGCCGGGGCACAAGTGCGGGCTCGGCTTAAGGCCGGGGCACAAGTGCGGGCTCGGCTTAAGGCCGGGGCACAAGTGCGGGCTCGGCTTAAGGCCGGGGCACAAGTGCGGGCTCGGCTTAAGGCCTGGGCACAAGTGCGGGCTAGGCTTAAAGCCGGGGCACAAGTGCGGGCTAAGCTTAAAGCCGGGGCACAAGTGCGGGCTAGGCTTAAGGCCTGGGCACAAGTGCGGGCTAGGCTTAAGGCCTGGGCACAAGTGCGGGTTAGGCTTAAGGCCGGGGCACAAGTGCGGGCTAGGCTTAAGGCCGGGGCACAAGTGCGGGCTAGGCTTAAGGCCAGGGCACAAGTGCAGGCTAGGCTTAAGGCCTGGGCACAAGTGCTGGCTAGGATCAAGGCAGGGGGCACAAGTGCGGGCTAGGCTTAATGCCTGGGCACAAGTGCGGGCTAGGCTTAAGGCCTGGGCACAAGTGCGGGCTAGGCTTAAGGCCTGGGCACAAGTGCGGGCTAGGCTTAAGGCCTGGGCACAAGTGCGGGCTAGGCTTAAGGCCTGGGCACAAGTGCGGGCTAGGCTTAAGGCCTGGGCACAAGTGCGGGCTAGGCTTAAGGCCTGGGCACAAGTGCAGGCTAGGCTTAAGGCCTGGGCACAAGTGCAGTGCTGGCTAGGATCAAGGCAGGGGGCACAAGTGCGGGCTAGGCTTAAGGCCTGGGCACAAGTGCGGGCTAGGCTTAAGGCCTGGGCACAAGTGCGGGTTAGGCTTAAGGCCGGGGCACAAGTGCGGGCTAGGCTTAAAGCCGGGGCACAAGTGCAGGCTAGGCTTAAGGCCTGGGCACAAGTGCAGTGCTGGCTAGGATCAAGGCAGGGGCCACAAGTGCCGGCTAGGCTTAAGGCATGGGCACAAGTGCCAGCCAGGCTTAAGGCCTGGGCACAAGTGCGGGCTAGGCTTACGGCATGGGCACAAGTGCAGTGCTGGCCAGGATCAAGGCAGGGGGCACAAGTGCTGGCTAGGCTTAAGGCATTCAGCTAACTCTTTGCACTCTTTGCATAAAGGGTTAGGCACCCATAGGGGTGAAGAGCTAGCTTTCACCCCTCTACTCTGTACTTGGACATTTAGGACTAGATCCTTTGTTGTACAGTGCGGAGCCTCTCCATAACCCCATGCTCCAAGCGACCAGGCACTTCTTGTCTGTCCTCCGTAAATGGGTAATGCCTTCTTCCCCAATTACAGTCGTGCATGCGCATTCAGACGGGACAAGAGCGAAGAGCGTAAAGCTGGCCCTATGTGCATAACCAACATGAAGCTGAAGACAAAAACAAACAAACAAGCATTCAAGGGGCTCAAAAGTGCAGGCTAGGCTTAAGGCCTGGGCACAAGTGCGGGCTAGGCTTAAGGCCTGGGCACAAGTGCTGGCTAGGATCAAGGCAGGGGGCACAAGTGCGGGCTAGGCTTAAGGCCTGGGCACAAGTGCGGGCTAGGCTTAAGGCCTGGGCACAAGTGCGGGCTAGGCTTAAGGCCTGGGCACAAGTGCGGGCTAGGCTTAAGGCCGGGGCACAAGTGCGGGCTAGGCTTAAGGCCGGGGCACAAGTGCGGGCTAGGCTTAAGGCCGGGGCACAAGTGCGGGCTAGGCTTATGGCCTGAGGACAAGTGCGGGCTAGGCTTAAGGCCTGGGCACAAGTGCGGGCTAGGCTTAAGGCCGGGGCACAAGTGCGGGCTAGGCTTAAGGCCGGGGCACAAGTGCGGGCTAGGCTTAAGGCCTGGGCACAAGTGCGGGCTAGGCTTTAGGCCTGGGCACAAGTGCGGGCTAGGCTTTAGGCCTGGGCACAAGTGCGGGCTAGGCTTAAGGCCTGGGCACAAGTGCGGGCTAGGCTTAAGGCCTGGGCACAAGTGCGGGCTAGGCTTAAGGCAGGGGCACAAGTGCGGGCTAGGCTTAAGGCAGGGGCACAAGTGCGGGCTTGGCTTAAGGCCTGGGCACAAGTGCGGGCTAGGCTTAAGGCCTGGGCACAAGTGCTGGCTAGGATCAAGGCAGGGGCACAAGTGCGGGCTCGGCTTAAGGCCTGGGCACAAGTGCGGGCTCGGCTTAAGGCCTGGGCACAAGTGCGGGCTAGGCTTAAGGCCTGGGCACAAGTGCTGGCTAGGCTTAAGGCCTGGGCACAAGTGCTGGCTAGGATCAAGGCAGGGGGCACAAGTGCGGGCTAGGCTTAAGGCCTGGGCACAAGTGCGGGCTAGGCTTAAGGCCTGGGCACAAGTGCGGGCTAGGCTTAAGGCCTGGGCACAAGTGCGGGCTAGGCTTAAGGCCTGGGCACAAGTGCGGGCTAGGCTTAAGGCCTGGGCACAAGTGCGGGCTAGGCTTAAGGCCTGGGCACAAGTGCGGGCTAGGCTTAAGGCCTGGGCACAAGTGCGGGCTAGGCTTAAGGCCTGGGCACAAGTGCGGGCTAGGCTTAAGGCCTGGGCACAAGTGCGGGCTAGGCTTAAGGCCTGGGCACAAGTGCGGGCTAGGCTTAAGGCCTGGGCACAAGTGCGGGCTAGGCTTTAGGCCTGGGCACAAGTGCGGGCTAGGCTTTAGGCAGGGGCACAAGTGCGGGCTAGGCTTAAGGCAACGGCACAAGTGCGGGCTAGGCTTAAGGCCTGGGCACAAGTGCGGGCTAGGCTTAAGGCCTGGGCACAAGTGCGGGCTAGGCTTAAGGCAGGGGCACAAGTGCGGGCTCGGCTTAAGGCAGGGGCACAAGTGCGGGCTCGGCTTAAGGCAGGGGCACAAGTGCGGGCTCGGCTTAAGGCCGGGGCACAAGTGCGGGCTCGGCTTAAGGCCAGGGCACAAGTGCGGGCTCGGCTTAAGGCCGGGGCACAAGTGCGGGCTCGGCTTAAGGCCGGGGCACAAGTGCGGGCTCGGCTTAAGGCCGGGGCACAAGTGCGGGCTCGGCTTAAAGCCGGGGCACAAGTGCGGGCTAAGCTTAAAGCCGGGGCACAAGTGCGGGCTAGGCTTAAGGCCTGGGCACAAGTGCGGGCTAGGCTTAAGGCCTGGGCACAAGTGCGGGTTAGGCTTAAGGCCTGGGCACAAGTGCGGGTTAGGCTTAAGGCCGGGGCACAAGTGCGGGTTAGGCTTAAGGCCGGGGCACAAGTGCGGGCTAGGCTTAAGGCCTGGGCACAAGTGCGGGCTAGGCTTTAGGCCTGGGCACAAGTGCGGGCTAGGCTTAAGGCCTGGGCACAAGTGCGGGCTAGGCTTAAGGCCTGGACACAAGTGCGGGCTAGGCTTAAGGCCTGGAAACAAGTGCGGGCTAGGCTTAAGGCCGGGGCACAAGTGCAGGCTAGGCTTAAGGCCTGGGCACAAGTGCAGTGCTGGCTAGGATCAAGGCAGGGGCCACAAGTGCCGGCTAGGCTTAAGGCATGGGCACAAGTGCCAGCCAGGCTTAAGGCATGGGCACAAGTGCAGTGCTGGCCAGGATCAAGGCAGGGGGCACAAGTGCTGGCTAGGCTTAAGGCATTCAGCTAACTCTTTGCACTCTTTGCATAAAGGGTTAGGCACCCATAGGGGTGAAGAGCTAGCTTTCACCCCTCTACTCTGTACTTGGACATTTAGGACTAGATCCTTTGTTGTACAGTGCGGAGCCTCTCCATAACCCCATGCTCCAAGCGACCAGGCACTTCTTGTCTGTCCTCCGTAAATGGGTAATGCCTTCTTCCCCAATTACAGTCGTGCATGCGCATTCAGACGGGACAAGAGAGAAGAGCGTAAAGCTGGCCCTATGTGCATAACCAACATGAAGCTGAAGACAAAAACAAACAAACAAGCATTCAAGGGGCTCAAAAGTGCAGGCTAGGCTTAAGGCCTGGGCACAAGTGCGGGCTAGGCTTAAGGCCTGGGCACAAGTGCTGGCTAGGATCAAGGCAGGGGGCACAAGTGCTGGCTAGGATCAAGGCAGGGGGCACAAGTGCGGGCTAGGCTTAAGGCAGGGGCACAAGTGTGGGCTAGGCTTAAGGCCTGGGCACAAGTGCGGGCTAGGCTTAAGGCCTGGGCACAAGTGCGGGCTAGGCTTAAGGCCTGGGCACAAGTGCTGGCTAGGATCAAGGCAGGGGCACAAGTGCGGGCTAGGCTTAAGGCCTGGGCACAAGTGCGGGCTAGGCTTAAGGCCTGGGCACAAGTGCGGGCTAGGCTTAAGGCCTGGGCACAAGTGCGGGCTAGGCTTAAGGCCTGGACACAAGTGCGGGCTAGGCTTAAGGCAGGGGCACAAGTGCGGGCTAGGCTTAAGGCCTGGGCACAAGTGCGGGCTAGGCTTAAGGCCTGGGCACAAGTGCGGGCTTGGCTTAAGGCCTGGGCACAAGTGCTGGCTAGGATCAAGGCAGGGGGCACAAGTGCGGGCTAGGCTTAAGGCCTGGGCACAAGTGCGGGCTAGGCTTAAGGCCTGGGCACAAGTGCGGGCTAGGCTTAAGGCCTGGGCACAAGTGCGGGCTAGGCTTAAGGCCTGGGCACAAGTGCGGGCTAGGCTTAAGGCCTGGGCACAAGTGCGGGCTAGGCTTAAGGCCGGGGCACAAGTGCGGGCTAGGCTTAAGGCCTGGGCACAAGTGCGGGCTAGGCTTAAGGCCTGGGCACAAGTGCGGGCTAGGCTTAAGGCCTGGGCACAAGTGCGGGCTAGGCTTAAGGCCTGGGCACAAGTGCGGGCTAGGCTTTAGGCCTGGGCACAAGTGCGGGCTAGGCTTAAGGCCTGGGCACAAGTGCGGGCTAGGCTTAAGGCCTGGGCACAAGTGCGGGCTAGGCTTAAGGCCTGGGCACAAGTGCGGGCTAGGCTTAAGGCAGGGGCACAAGTGCGGGCTCGGCTTAAGGCAGGGGCACAAGTGCGGGCTCGGCTTAAGGCAGGGGCACAAGTGCGGGCTCGGCTTAAGGCCGGGGCACAAGTGCGGGCTAGGCATAAGGCCGGGGCACAAGTGCGGGCTAGGCTTATGGCCTGAGGACAAGTGCGGGCTAGGCTTAAGGCCTGGGCACAAGTGCGGGCTAAGCTTAAGGCCGGGGCACAAGTGCGGGCTCGGCTTAAGGCCGGGGCACAAGTGCGGGCTCGGCTTAAGGCCGGGGCACAAGTGCGGGCTCGGCTTAAGGCCGGGGCACAAGTGCGGGCTAGGCTTAAGGCCTGGGCACAAGTGCGGGCTAGGCTTAAGGCCTGGGCACAAGTGCGGGCTAGGCTTAAGGCCTGGGCACAAGTGCGGGCTAGGCTTAAGGCCTGGGCACAAGTGCGGGCTAGGCTTAAGGCCTGGGCACAAGTGCGGGCTAGGCTTAAGGCCTGGGCACAAGTGCGGGCTAAGCTTAAAGCCGGGGCACAAGTGCGGACTAAGCTTAAGGCCTGGGCACAAGTGCGGGCTAGGCTTAAGGCCTGGGCACAAGTGCGGGCTAGGCTTAAGGCCTGGGCACAAGTGCGGGTTAGGCTTAAGGCCGGGGCACAAGTGCGGGCTAGGCTTAAGGCCTGGGCACAAGTGCGGGCTAGGCTTAAGGCCTGGGCACAAGTGCGGGCTAGGCTTAAGGCCTGGGCACAAGTGCGGGCTAGGCTTAAGGCCGGGGCACAAGTGCAGGCTAGGCTTAAGGCCTGGGCACAAGTGCAGTGCTGGCTAGGATCAAGGCAGGGGCCACAAGTGCCGGCTAGGCTTAAGGCCTGGGCACAAGTGCGGGCTAGGCTTAAGGCCTGGGCACAAGTGCGGGTTAGGCTTAAGGCCGGGGCACAAGTGCGGGCTAGGCTTAAGGCCTGGGCACAAGTGCGGGCTAGGCTTAAGGCCTGGGCACAAGTGCGGGCTAGGCCTAAGGCCTGGACACAAGTGTGGGCTAGGCTTAAGGCCGGGGCACAAGTGCAGGCTAGGCTTAAGGCCTGGGCACAAGTGCAGTGCTGGCTAGGATCAAGGCAGGGGCCACAAGTGCCGGCTAGGCTTAAGGCATGGGCACAAGTGCCAGCCAGGCTTAAGGCATGGGCACAAGTGCAGTGCTGGCCAGGATCAAGGCAGGGCGCACAAGTGCTGGCTAGGCTTAAGGCATTCAGCTAACTCTTTGCACTCTTTGCATAAAGGGTTAGGCACCCATAGGGGTGAAGAGCTAGCTTTCACCCCTCTACTCTGTACTTGGACATTTAGGACTAGATCCTTTGTTGTACAGTGCGGAGCCTCTCCATAACCCCATGCTCCAAGCGACCAGGCACTTCTTGTCTGTCCTCCGTAAATGGGTAATGCCTTCTTCCCCAATTACAGTCGTGCATGCGCATTCAGACGGGACAAGAGCGAAGAGCGTAAAGCTGGCCCTATGTGCATAACCAACATGAAGCTGAAGACAAAAACAAACAAACAAGCATTCAAGGGGCTCAAAAGTGCAGGCTAGGCTTAAGGCCTGGGCACAAGTGCAGGCTAGGCTTAAGGCCTGGGCACAAGTGCTGGCTAGGATCAAGGCAGGGGGCACAAGTGCTGGCTAGGATCAAGGCAGGGGGCACAAGTGCGGGCTAGGCTTAAGGCAGGGGCACAAGTGCGGGCTAGGCTTAAGGCAGGGGCACAAGTGCAGGCTAGGCTTAAGGCAGGGGCACAAGTGCGGGCTAGGCTTAAGGCCTGGGCACAAGTGCTGGCTAGGATCAAGGCAGGGGGCACAAGTGCGGGCTAGGCTTAAGGCCTGGGCACAAGTGCGGGCTAGGCTTAAGGCCTGGGCACAAGTGCGGGCTAGGATGAAGGCAGGGGCACAAGTGCGGGCTAGGCTTAAGGCCTGGGCACAAGTGCGGGCTAGGCTTAAGGCCTGGGCACAAGTGCGGGCTAGGCTTAAGGCCTGGGCACAAGTGCGGGCTAGGCTTAAGGCCTGGGCACAAGTGCGGGCTAGGCTTAAGGCCTGGGCACAAGTGCGGGCTAGGCTTAAGGCCTGGGCACAAGTGCGGGCTAGGCTTAAGGCCTGGGCACAAGTGCGGGCTAGGCTTAAGGCCTGGGCATAAGTGCAGTGCTGGCTAGGATCAAGGCAGGGGCCACAAGTGCCGGCTAGGCTTAAGGCATGGGCACAAGTGCCAGCCAGGCTTAAGGCATGGGCACAAGTGCAGTGCTGGCCAGGATCAAGGCAGGGGGCACAAGTGCTGGCTAGGCTTAAGGCCTGGGCACAAGTGCGGGCTAGGCTTAAGGCCTGGGCACAAGTGCGGGCTAGGCTTAAGGCCTGGGCACAAGTGCGGGCTAGGCTTAAGGCCTGGGCACAAGTGCGGGTTAGGCTTAAGGCCTGGGCACAAGTGCGGGCTAGGCTTAAGGCCTGGGCACAAGTGCGGGCTAGGCTTAAGGCCTGGGCACAAGTGCGGGCTAGGCTTAAGGCCTGGGCACAAGTGCGGGCTAGGCTTAAGGCCTGGGCACAAGTGCGGGCTAGGCTTAAGGCCTGGGCACAAGTGCGGGCTAGGCTTAAGGCCTGGGCACAAGTGCGGGTTAGGCTTAAGGCCTGGGCACAAGTGCGGGCTAGGCTTAAGGCCTGGGCACAAGTGCGGGCTAGGCTTAAGGCCTGGGCACAAGTGCGGGCTAGGCTTAAGGCCTGGGCACAAGTGCGGGCTAGGCTTAAGGCCTGGGCACAAGTGCGGGCTAGGCTTAAGGCCTGGGCACAAGTGCGGGCTTGGCTTAAGGCCTGGGCACAAGTGCTGGCTAGGATCAAGGCAGGGGGCACAAGTGCGGGCTAGGCTTAAGGCCTGGGCACAAGTGCGGGCTAGGCTTAAGGCCTGGGCACAAGTGCGGGCTAGGCTTAAGGCCTGGGCACAAGTGCGGGCTAGGCTTAAGGCCTGGGCACAAGTGCGGGCTAGGCTTAAGGCCTGGGCACAAGTGCGGGCTAGGCTTATGGCCTGGGCACAAGTGCTGGCTAGGCTTAAGGCATTCAGCTAACTCTTTGCACTCTTTGCATAAAGGGTTAGGCACCCATAGGGGTGAAGAGCTAGCTTTCACCCCTCTACTCTGTACTTGGACATTTAGGACTAGATCCTTTGTTGTACAGTGCGGAGCCTCTCCATAACCCCATGCTCCAAGCGACCAGGCACTTCTTGTCTGTCCTCCGTAAATGGGTAATGCCTTCTTCCCCAATTACAGTCGTGCATGCGCATTCAGACGGGACAAGAGCGAAGAGCGTAAAACTGGCCCTATGTGCATAACCAACATGAAGCTGAAGACAAAAACAAACAAACAAGCATTCAAGGGGCTCAAAAGTGCAGGCTAGGCTTAAGGCCTGGGCACAAGTGCGGGCTAGGCTTAAGGCCTTGGCACAAGTGCTGGCTAGGATCAAGGCAGGGGGCACAAGTGCAGGCTAGGCTTAAGGCCTGGGCACAAGTGCGGGCTAGGTTTAAGGCCTGGGCACAAGTTCGGGCTAGGCTTAAGGCCTGGGCACAAGTGCGGGCTAGGCTTAAGGCCTGGGCACAAGTGCGGGCTAGGCTTAAGGCCGGGGCACAAGTGCGGGCTAGGCTTAAGGCCGGGGCACAAGTGCGGGCTAGGCTTAAGGCCGGGGCACAAGTGCGGGCTAGGCTTATGGCCTGAGGACAAGTGCGGGCTAGGCTTAAGGCCTGGGCACAAGTGCGGGCTAGGCTTAAGGCCAGGGCACAAGTGCGGGCTAGGCTTAAGGCCAGGGCACAAGTGCGGGCTAGGCTTAAGGCCTGGGCACAAGTGCGGGCTAGGCTTTAGGCCTGGGCACAAGTGCAGGCTAGGCTTAAGGCCTGGGCACAAGTGCGGGCTAGGCTTAAGGCCTGGGCACAAGTGTGGGCTAGGCTTAAGGCAAAGGCACAAGTGCGGGCTAGGCTTAAGGCAGGGGCACAAGTGCGGGCTTGGCTTAAGGCCTGGGCACAAGTGCTGGCTAGGATCAAGGCAGGGGGCACAAGTGCGGGCTAGGCTTAAGGCCTGGGCACAAGTGCGGGCTAGGCTTAAGGCCTGGGCACAAGTGCGGGCTAGGCTTAAGGCCTGGGCACAAGTGCGGGCTAGGCTTAAGGCCTGGGCACAAGAGCGGGCTAGGCTTAAGGCCTGGGCACAAGTGCGGGCTAGGCTTAAGGCCTGGGCACAAGTGCGGGCTAGGCTTAAGGCCTGGGCACAAGTGCGGGCTGGGCTTTAGGCCTGGGCACAAGTGCGGGCTAGGCTTAAGGCAGGGGCACAAGTGCGGGCTAGGCTTAAGGCAGGGGCACAAGTGCGGGCTAGGCTTAAGGCCTGGGCACAAGTGCGGGCTAGGCTTAAGGCCTGGGCACAAGTGCGGGCTAGGCTTAAGGCAGGGGCACAAGTGCGGGCTCGGCTTAAGGCAGGGGCACAAGTGCGGGCTCGGCTTAAGGCAGGGGCACAAGTGCGGGCTCGGCTTAAGGCCGAGGCACAAGTGCGGGCTCGGCTTAAGGCCGAGGCACAAGTGCGGGCTAGGCTTAAGGCCTGGGCACAAGTGCGGGCTAAGCTTAAAGCCGGGGCACAAGTGCGGGCTAAGCTTAAAGCCGGGGCACAAGTGCGGGCTAAGCTTAAAGCCGGGGCACAAGTGCGGGCTAAGCTTAAAGCCGGGGCACAAGTGCGGGCTAGGCTTAAGGCATGGGCACAAGTGCGGGTTAGGCTTAAGGCATGGGCACAAGTGCGGGCTAGGCTTAAGGCCGGGGCACAAGTGCGGGCTAGGCTTAAGGCCGGGGCACAAGTGCGGGCTAGGCTTAAGGCCAGGGCACAAGTGCGGGCTAGGCTTAAGGCCGGGGCACAAGTGCGGGCTAGGCTTAAGGCCTGGGTACAAGTGCGGGCTAGGCTTAAGGCCTGGGCACAAGTGCGGGTTAGACTTAAGGCCGGGGCACAAGTGCGGGCTAGGCTTAAGGCCGGGGCACAAGTGCGGGCTAGGCTTAAGGCCGGGGCACAAGTGCGGGCTAGGCTTAAGGCCGGGGCACAAGTGCGGGCTAGGCTTAAGGCCGGGGCACAAGTGCGGGCTAGGCTTAAGGCCGGGGCACAAGTGCGGGCTAGGCTTAAGGCCGGGGCACAAGTGCGGGCTAGGCTTAAGGCCGGGGCACAAGTGCGGGCTAGGCTTAAGGCCGGGGCACAAGTGCGGGCTAGGCTTAAGGCCTGGGCACAAGTGCAGGCTAGGCTTAAGGCCTGGGCACAAGTGCAGTGCTGCTAGGATCAAGGCAGGGGCCACAAGTGCCGGCTAGGCTTAAGGCATGGGCACAAGTGCCAGCCAGGCTTAAGGCCTGGGCACAAGTGCGGGCTAGGCTTAAGGCCTGGGCACAAGTGTGGGCTAGGCTTACGGCATGGGCACAAGTGCAGTGCTGGCCAGGATCAAGGCAGGGGGCACAAGTGCTGGCTAGGCTTAAGGCATTCAGCTAACTCTTTGCACTCTTTGCATAAAGGGTTAGGCACCCATAGGGGTGAAGAGCTAGCTTTCACCCCTCTACTCTGTACTTGGACATTTAGGACTAGATCCTTTGTTGTACAGTGCGGAGCCTCTCCATAACCCCATGCTCCAAGCGACCAGGCACTTCTTGTCTGTCCTCCGTAAATGGGTAATGCCTTCTTCCCCAATTAAAGTCGTGCATGCGCATTCAGACGGGACAAGAGCGAAGAGCGTAAAGCTGGCCCTATGTGCATAACCAACATGAAGCTGAAGACAAAAACAAACAAACAAGCATTCAAGGGGCTCAAAAGTGCAGGCTAGGCTTAAGGCCTGGGCACAAGTGCGGGCTAGGCTTAAGGCCTGGGCACAAGTGCTGGCTAGGATCAAGGCAGGGGGCACAAGTGCGGGCTAGGCTTAAGGCCTGGGCACAAGTGCGGGCTAGGCTTAAGGCCTGGGCACAAGTGCGGGCTAGGCTTAAGGCCTGGGCACAAGTGCGGGCTAGGCTTAAGGCCTGGCCACAAGTGCGGGCTAGGCTTAAGGCCTGGGCACAAGTGCGGCCTGGACACAAGTGCGGGCTAGGCTTAAGGCAGGGGCACAAGTGCGGGCTAGGCTTAAGGCAGGGGCACAAGTGCGGGCTTGGCTTAAGGCCTGGGCACAAGTGCGGGCTAGGCTTAAGGCCTGGGCACAAGTGCTGGCTAGGATCAAGGCAGGGGGCACAAGTGCGGGCTAGGCTTAAGGCCTGGGCACAAGTGCGGGCTAGGCTTAAGGCCTGGGCACAAGTGTGGGCTAAGCTTAAAGCCGGGGCACAAGTGCGGGCTAAGCTTAAAGCCGGGGCACAAGTGCGGGCTAGGCTTAAGGCCTGGGCACAAGTGCGGGTTAGGCTTAAGGCCTGGGCACAAGTGCGGGTTAGGCTTAAGGCCGGGGCACAAGTGCGGGCTAGGCTTAAGGCCGGGGCACAAGTGCGGGCTAGGCTTAAGGCCAGGGCACAAGTGCAGGCTAGGCTTAAGGCCTGGGCACAAGTGCTGGCTAGGATCAAGGCAGGGGGCACAAGTGCGGGCTAGGCTTAAGGCCTGGGCACAAGTGCGGGCTAGGCTTAAGGCCTGGGCACAAGTGCGGGCTAGGCTTAAGGCCTGGGCACAAGTGCAGGCTATGCTTAAGGCCTGGGCACAAGTGCGGGCTAGGCTTAAGGCCTGGGCACAAGTGCAGGCTAGGCTTAAGGCCTGGGCACAAGTGCGGGCTAGGCTTAAGGCCTGGGCACAAGTGCGGGCTAGGCTTAAGGCCTGGGCACAAGTGCGGGCTGGGCTTAAGGCAGGGGCACAAGTGCGGGCTAGGCTTAAGGCAGGGGCACAAGTGCGGGCTTGGCTTAAGGCCTGGGCACAAGTGCGGGCTAGGCTTAAGGCCTGGGCACAAGTGCTGGCTAGGATCAAGGCAGGGGGCACAAGTGCGGGCTAGGCTTAAGGCCTGGGCACAAGTGCGGGCTAGGCTTAAGGCCTGGGCACAAGTGCGGGCTAGGCTTAAGGCCTGGGCACAAGTGCGGACTAGGCTTAAGGCAGGGGCACAAGTGCGGGCTAGGCTTAAGGCCTGGGCACAAGTGCGGGCTAGGCTTAAGGCCTGGGCACAAGTGCGGGCTAGGCTTAAGGCCTGGGCACAAGTGCGGGCTAGGCTTAAGGCCTGGGCACAAGTGCGGGCTAGGCTTAAGGCCTTGGCACAAGTGCTGGCTAGGATCAAGGCAGGGGGCACAAGTGCGGGCTAGGCTTAAGGCCTGGGCACAAGTGCGGGCTAGGCTTAAGGCCTGGGCACAAGTGCGGGCTAGGCTTAAGGCCTGGGCACAAGTGCGGGCTAGGCTTAAGGCCTGGGCACAAGTGCGGGCTAGGCTTAAGGCCGGGGCACAAGTGCGGGCTAGGCTTAAGGCCGGGGCACAAGTGCGGGCTAGGCTTAAGGCCGGGGCACAAGTGCGGGCTAGGCTTAAGGCCGGGGCACAAGTGCGGGCTAGGCTTAAGGCCGGGGCACAAGTGCGGGCTAGGCTTAAGGCCGGGGCACAAGTGCGGGCTAGGCTTAAGGCCAGGGCACAAGTGCGGGCTAGGCTTAAGGCCTGGGCACAAATGCGGGCTAGGCTTTAGGCCTGGGCACAAGTGCGGGCTAGGCTTAAGGCCTGGGCACAAGTGCGGGCTAGGCTTAAGGCCTGGGCACAAGTGCGGGCTAGGCTTAAGGCAGGGGCACAAGTGCGGGCTAGGCTTAAGGCAGGGGCACAAGTGCGGGCTTGGCTTAAGGCCTGGGCTCAAGTGCGGGCTAGGCTTAAGGCCTGGGCACAAGTGCTGGCTAGGATCAAGGCAGGGGGCACAAGTGCGGGCTAGGCTTAAGGCCTGGGCACAAGTGCGGGCTAGGCTTAAGGCCTGGGCACAAGTGCGGGCTAGGCTTAAGGCCTGGGCACAAGTGCGGGCTAGGCTTAAGGCCTGGGCACAAGTGCGGGCTAGGCTTAAGGCCTGGGCACAAGTGCAGGCTAGGCTTAAGGCCTGGGCATAAGTGCAGTGCTGGCTAGGATCAAGGCAGGGGGCACAAGTGCGGGCTAGGCTTAAGGCCTGGGCACAAGTGCGGGCTAGGCTTAAGGCCTGGGCACAAGTGCTGGCTAGGATCAAGGCAGGGGGCACAAGTGCGGGCTAGGCTTAAGGCCTGGGCACAAGTGCGGGCTAGGCTTAAGGCCTGGGCACAAGTGCGGGCTAGGCTTAAGGCCTGGGCACAAGTGCGGGCTAGGCTTAAGGCCTGGGCACAAGTGCAGGCTAGGCTTAAGGCCTGGGCACAAGTGCAGTGCTGGCTAGGATCAAGGCAGGGGGCACAAGTGCGGGCTAGGCTTAAGGCCTGGGCACAAGTGCAGGCTAGGCTTAAGGCCTGGGAACAAGTGCAGGCTAGGCTTAAGGCCTGGGCACAAGTGCGGGCTAGGCTTAAGGCCTGGGCACAAGTGCGGGCTAGGCTTAAGGCCTGGGCACAAGTGCGGGCTGGGCTTAAGCCCTGGGCACAAGTGCGGGCTAGGCTTAAGGCCTGGGCACAAGTGCGGGCTAGGCTTAAGGCAGGGGCACAAGTGCGGGCTAGGCTTAAGGCAGGGGCACAAGTGCGGGCTTGGCTTAAGGCCTCGGCACAAGTGCTGGCTAGGATCAAGGCAGGGGGCACAAGTGCGGGCTAGGCTTAAGGCCTGGGCACAAGTGCGGGCTAGGCTTAAGGCCTGGGCACAAGAGCGGGCTAGGCTTAAGGCCTGGGCACAAGTGCGGGTTAGGCTTACGGCCTGGGCACAAGTGCGGGCTAGGCTTAAGGCCTGGGCACAAGTGCGGGCTAGGCTTTAGGTCTGGGCACAAGTGCGGGCTAGGCTTAAGGCAGGGGCACAAGTGCGGGCTAGGCTTAAGGCAGGGGCACAAGTGCGGGCTAGGCTTAAGGCCTGGGCACAAGTGCGGGCTAGGCTTAAGGCCTGGGCACAAGTGCGGGCTAGGCTTAAGGCAGGGGCACAAGTGCGGGCTCGGCTTAAGGCAGGGACACAAGTGCGGGCTCGGCTTAAGGCAGGGGCACAAGTGCGGGCTTGGCTTAAGGCAGGGGCACAAGTGCGGGCTAGGCTTAAGGCAGGGGCACAAGTGCGGGCTTGGCTTAAGGCCTGGGCTCAAGTGCGGGCTAGGCTTAAGGCCTGGGCACAAGTGCTGGCTAGGATCAAGGCAGGGGGCACAAGTGCGGGCTAGGCTTAAGGCCTGGGCACAAGTGCGGGCTAGGCTTAAGGCCTGGGCACAAGTGCGGGCTAGGCTTAAGGCCTGGGCACAAGTGCGGGCTAGGCTTAAGGCCTGGGCACAAGTGCGGGCTAGGCTTAAGGCCTGGGCACAAGTGCGGGCTAGGCTTAAGGCCTGGGCACAAGTGCAGGCTAGGCTTAAGGCCTGGGCATAAGTGCAGTGCTGGCTAGGATCAAGGCAGGGGGCACAAGTGCGGGCTAGGCTTAAGGCCTGGGCACAAGTGCGGGCTAGGCTTAAGGCCTGGGCACAAGTGCTGGCTAGGATCAAGGCAGGGGGCACAAGTGCGGGCTAGGCTTAAGGCCTGGGCACAAGTGCGGGCTAGGCTTAAAGCCGGGGCACAAGTGCGGGCTAAGCTTAAAGCCGGGGCACAAGTGCGGGCTAGGCTTAAGGCCTGGGCACAAGTGCGGGCTAGGCTTAAGGCCTGGGCACAAGTGCGGGTTAGGCTTAAGGCCGGGGCACAAGTGCGGGCTAGGCTTAAGGCCGGGGCACAAGTGCGGGCTAGGCTTAAGGCCGGGGCACAAGTGCGGGCTAGGCTTAAGGCCAGGGCACAAGTGCAGGCTAGGCTTAAGGCCTGGGCACAAGTGCTGGCTAGGATCAAGGCAGGGGGCACAAGTGCGGGCTAGGCTTAATGCCTGGGCACAAGTGCGGGCTAGGCTTAAGGCCTGGGCACAAGTGCGGGCTAGGCTTAAGGCCTGGGCACAAGTGCGGGCTAGGCTTAAGGCCTGGGCACAAGTGCGGGTTAGGCTTAAGGCCGGGGCACAAGTGCGGGCTAGGCTTAAGGCCGGGGCACAAGTGCGGGCTAGGCTTAAGGCCGGGGCACAAGTGCGGGCTAGGCTTAAGGCCAGGGCACAAGTGCAGGCTAGGCTTAAGGCCTGGGCACAAGTGCTGGCTAGGATCAAGGCAGGGGGCACAAGTGCGGGCTAGGCTTAATGCCTGGGCACAAGTGCGGGCTAGGCTTAAGGCCTGGGCACAAGTGCGGGCTAGGCTTAAGGCCTGGGCACAAGTGCGGGCTAGGCTTAAGGCCTGGGCACAAGTGCGGGCTAGGCTTAAGGCCTGGGCACAAGTGCGGGTTAGGCTTACGGCCTGGGCACAAGTGCGGGCTAGGCTTAAGGCCTGGGCACAAGTGCGGGCTAGGCTTTAGGTCTGGGCACAAGTGCGGGCTAGGCTTAAGGCAGGGGCACAAGTGCGGGCTAGGCTTAAGGCAGGGGCACAAGTGCGGGCTAGGCTTAAGGCCTGGGCACAAGTGCGGGCTAGGCTTAAGGCCTGGGCACAAGTGCGGGCTAGGCTTAAGGCAGGGGCACAAGTGCGGGCTCGGCTTAAGGCAGGGACACAAGTGCGGGCTCGGCTTAAGGCAGGGGCACAAGTGCGGGCTTGGCTTAAGGCAGGGGCACAAGTGCGGGCTAGGCTTAAGGCAGGGGCACAAGTGCGGGCTTGGCTTAAGGCCTGGGCTCAAGTGCGGGCTAGGCTTAAGGCCTGGGCACAAGTGCTGGCTAGGATCAAGGCAGGGGGCACAAGTGCGGGCTAGGCTTAAGGCCTGGGCACAAGTGCGGGCTAGGCTTAAGGCCTGGGCACAAGTGCGGGCTAGGCTTAAGGCCTGGGCACAAGTGCGGGCTAGGCTTAAGGCCTGGGCACAAGTGCGGGCTAGGCTTAAGGCCTGGGCACAAGTGCGGGCTAGGCTTAAGGCCTGGGCACAAGTGCAGGCTAGGCTTAAGGCCTGGGCATAAGTGCAGTGCTGGCTAGGATCAAGGCAGGGGGCACAAGTGCGGGCTAGGCTTAAGGCCTGGGCACAAGTGCGGGCTAGGCTTAAGGCCTGGGCACAAGTGCTGGCTAGGATCAAGGCAGGGGGCACAAGTGCGGGCTAGGCTTAAGGCCTGGGCACAAGTGCGGGCTAGGCTTAAAGCCGGGGCACAAGTGCGGGCTAAGCTTAAAGCCGGGGCACAAGTGCGGGCTAGGCTTAAGGCCTGGGCACAAGTGCGGGCTAGGCTTAAGGCCTGGGCACAAGTGCGGGTTAGGCTTAAGGCCGGGGCACAAGTGCGGGCTAGGCTTAAGGCCGGGGCACAAGTGCGGGCTAGGCTTAAGGCCGGGGCACAAGTGCGGGCTAGGCTTAAGGCCAGGGCACAAGTGCAGGCTAGGCTTAAGGCCTGGGCACAAGTGCTGGCTAGGATCAAGGCAGGGGGCACAAGTGCGGGCTAGGCTTAATGCCTGGGCACAAGTGCGGGCTAGGCTTAAGGCCTGGGCACAAGTGCGGGCTAGGCTTAAGGCCTGGGCACAAGTGCGGGCTAGGCTTAAGGCCTGGGCACAAGTGCAGGCTAGGCTTAAGGCCTGGGCACAAGTGCAGTGCTGGCTAGGATCAAGGCAGGGGGCACAAGTGCGCGCTAGGCTTAAGGCCTGGGCACAAGTGCGGGCTAGGCTTAAGGCCTGGGCACAAGTGCGGGTTAGGCTTAAGGCCGGGGCACAAGTGCGGGCTAGGCTTAAAGCCGGGGCACAAGTGCAGGCTAGGCTTAAGGCCTGGGCACAAGTGCAGTGCTGGCTAGGATCAAGGCAGGGGCCACAAGTGCCGGCTAGGCTTAAGGCATGGGCACAAGTGCCAGCCAGGCTTAAGGCCTGGGCACAAGTGCGGGCTAGGCTTACGGCATGGGCACAAGTGCAGTGCTGGCCAGGATCAAGGCAGGGGGCACAAGTGCTGGCTAGGCTTAAGGCATTCAGCTAACTCTTTGCACTCTTTGCATAAAGGGTTAGGCACCCATAGGGGTGAAGAGCTAGCTTTCACCCCTCTACTCTGTACTTGGACATTTAGGACTAGATCCTTTGTTGTACAGTGCGGAGCCTCTCCATAACCCCATGCTCCAAGCGACCAGGCACTTCTTGTCTGTCCTCCGTAAATGGGTAATGCCTTCTTCCCCAATTACAGTCGTGCATGCGCATTCAGACGGGACAAGAGCGAAGAGCGTAAAGCTGGCCCTATGTGCATAACCAACATGAAGCTGAAGACAAAAACAAACAAACAAGCATTCAAGGGGCTCAAAAGTGCAGGCTAGGCTTAAGGCCTGGGCACAAGTGCGGGCTAGGCTTAAGGCCTGGGCACAAGTGCTGGCTAGGATCAAGGCAGGGGGCACAAGTGCGGGCTAGGCTTAAGGCCTGGGCACAAGTGCGGGCTAGGCTTAAGGCCTGGGCACAAGTGCGGGCTAGGCTTAAGGCCTGGGCACAAGTGCGGGCTAGGCTTAAGGCCGGGGCACAAGTGCGGGCTAGGCTTAAGGCCGGGGCACAAGTGCGGGCTAGGCTTAAGGCCGGGGCACAAGTGCGGGCTAGGCTTATGGCCTGAGGACAAGTGCGGGCTAGGCTTAAGGCCTGGGCACAAGTGCGGGCTAGGCTTAAGGCCGGGGCACAAGTGCGGGCTAGGCTTAAGGCCGGGGCACAAGTGCGGGCTAGGCTTAAGGCCTGGGCACAAGTGCGGGCTAGGCTTTAGGCCTGGGCACAAGTGCGGGCTAGGCTTAAGGCCTGGGCACAAGTGCGGGCTAGGCTTAAGGCCTGGGCACAAGTGCGGGCTAGGCTTAAGGCAGGGGCACAAGTGCGGGCTAGGCTTAAGGCAGGGGCACAAGTGCGGGCTTGGCTTAAGGCCTGGGCACAAGTGCGGGCTAGGCTTAAGGCCTGGGCACAAGTGCGGGCTAGGCTTAAGGCCTGGGCACAAGTGCGGGCTAGGCTTAAGGCCTGGGCACAAGTGCGGGCTAGGCTTAAGGCCTGGGCACAAGTGCGGGCTAGGCTTAAGGCCTGGGCACAAGTGCGGGCTAGGCTTAAGGCCTTGGCACAAGTGCGGGCTAGGCTTAAGGCCTGGGCATAAGTGCAGTGCTGGCTAGGATCAAGGCAGGGGGCACAAGTGCGGGCTAGGCTTAAGGCCTGGGCACAAGTGCGGGCTAGGCTTAAGGCCTGGGCACAAGTGCTGGCTAGGATCAAGGCAGGGGCACAAGTGCGGGCTCGGCTTAAGGCCTGGGCACAAGTGCGGGCTCGGCTTAAGGCCCGGGCACAAGTGCGGGCTAGGCTTAAGGCCTGGGCACAAGTGCTGGCTAGGATCAAGGCAGGGGGCACAAGTGCGGGCTAGGCTTAAGGCCTGGGCACAAGTGCGGGCTAGGCTTAAGGCCTGGGCACAAGTGCGGGCTAGGCTTAAGGCCTGGGCACAAGTGCGGGCTAGGCTTAAGGCCTGGGCACAAGTGCGGGCTAGGCTTATGGCCTGAGGACAAGTGCGGGCTAGGCTTAAGGCCTGGGCACAAGTGCGGGCTAGGCTTAAGGCCTGGGCACAAGTGCGGGCTAGGCTTAAGGCCTGGGCACAAGTGCGGGCTAGGCTTAAGGCCTGGGCACAAGTGCGGGCTAGGCTTAAGGCCTGGGCACAAGTGCGGGCTAGGCTTAAGGCCTGGGCACAAGTGCGGGCTAGGCTTAAGGCCTGGGCACAAGTGCGGGCTAGGCTTAAGGCCTGGGCACAAGTGCGGGCTAGGCTTAAGGCCTGGGCACAAGTGCGGGCTAGGCTTAAGGCCTGGGCACAAGTGCGGGCTAGGCTTTAGGCCTGGGCACAAGTGCGGGCTAGGCTTTAGGCAGGGGCACAAGTGCGGGCTAGGCTTAAGGCCTGGGCACAAGTGCGGGCTAGGCTTAAGGCCTGGGCACAAGTGCGGGCTAGGCTTAAGGCCTGGGCACAAGTGCGGGCTCGGCTTAAGGCAGGGGCACAAGTGCGGGCTCGGCTTAAGGCCAGGGCACAAGTGCGGGCTCGGCTTAAGGCCAGGGCACAAGTGCGGGCTCGGCTTAAGGCCGGGGCACAAGTGCGGGCTCGGCTTAAGGCCGGGGCACAAGTGCGGGCTCGGCTTAAGGCCGGGGCACAAGTGCGGGCTAAGCTTAAAGCCGGGGCACAAGTGCGGGCTAAGCTTAAAGCCGGGGCACAAGTGCGGGCTAGGCTTAAGGCCTGGGCACAAGTGCGGGCTAGGCTTAAGGCCTGGGCACAAGTGCGGGTTAGGCTTAAGGCCTGGGCACAAGTGCGGGTTAGGCTTAAGGCCTGGGCACAAGTGCGGGTTAGGCTTAAGGCCGGGGCACAAGTGCGGGCTAGGCTTAAGGCCTGGGCACAAGTGCGGGCTAGGCTTTAGGCCTGGGCACAAGTGCGGGCTAGGCTTAAGGCCTTGGCACAAGTGCAGGCTAGGCTTAAGGCCTGGGCATAAGTGCAGTGCTGGCTAGGATCAAGGCAGGGGGCACAAGTGCGGGCTAGGCTTAAGGCCTGGGCACAAGTGCGGGCTAGGCTTAAGTCCTGGGCACAAGTGCTGGCTAGGATCAAGGCAGGGGCACAAGTGCGGGCTCGGCTTAAGGCCTGGGCACAAGTGCGGGCTCGGCTTAAGGCCCGGGCACAAGTGCGGGCTAGGCTTAAGGCCTGGGCACAAGTGCTGGCTAGGATCAAGGCAGGGGGCACAAGTGCGGGCTAGGCTTAAGGCCTGGGCACAAGTGCGGGCTAGGCTTAAGGCCTGGGCACAAGTGCGGGCTAGGCTTAAGGCCTGGGCACAAGTGCGGGCTAGGCTTAAGGCCTGGGCACAAGTGCGGGCTAGGCTTATGGCCTGAGGACAAGTGCGGGCTAGGCTTAAGGCCTGGGCACAAGTGCGGGCTAGGCTTAAGGCCTGGGCACAAGTGCGGGCTAGGCTTAAGGCCTGGGCACAAGTGCGGGCTAGGCTTAAGGCCTGGGCACAAGTGCGGGCTAGGCTTAAGGCCTGGGCACAAGTGCGGGCTAGGCTTAAGGCCTGGGCACAAGTGCGGGCTAGGCTTAAGGCCTGGGCACAAGTGCGGGCTAGGCTTAAGGCCTGGGCACAAGTGCGGGCTAGGCTTAAGGCCTGGGCACAAGTGCGGGCTAGGCTTAAGGCCTGGGCACAAGTGCGGGCTAGGCTTAAGGCCTGGGCACAAGTGCGGGCTAGGCTTAAGGCCTGGGCACAAGTGCGGGCTAGGCTTTAGGCAGGGGCACAAGTGCGGGCTAGGCTTAAGGCAACGGCACAAGTGCGGGCTAGGCTTAAGGCCTGGGCACAAGTGCGGGCTAGGCTTAAGGCCTGGGCACAAGTGCGGGCTCGGCTTAAGGCAGGGGCACAAGTGCGGGCTCGGCTTAAGGCCAGGGCACAAGTGCGGGCTCGGCTTAAGGCCAGGGCACAAGTGCGGGCTCGGCTTAAGGCCAGGGCACAAGTGCGGGCTCGGCTTAAGGCCGGGGCACAAGTGCGGGCTCGGCTTAAGGCCGGGGCACAAGTGCGGGCTCGGCTTAAGGCCGGGGCACAAGTGCGGGCTAAGCTTAAAGCCGGGGCACAAGTGCGGGCTAAGCTTAAAGCCGGGGCACAAGTGCGGGCTAGGCTTAAGGCCTGGGCACAAGTGCGGGCTAGGCTTAAGGCCTGGGCACAAGTGCGGGTTAGGCTTAAGGCCTGGGCACAAGTGCGGGTTAGGCTTAAGGCCTGGGCACAAGTGCGGGTTAGGCTTAAGGCCGGGGCACAAGTGCGGGCTAGGCTTAAGGCCTGGGCACAAGTGCGGGCTAGGCTTTAGGCCTGGGCACAAGTGCGGGCTAGGCTTAAGGCCTGGGCACAAGTGCGGGCTAGGCTTAAGGCCTGGACACAAGTGCGGGCTAGGCTTAAGGCCTGGAAACAAGTGCGGGCTAGGCTTAAGGCCGGGGCACAAGTGCAGGCTAGGCTTAAGGCCTGGGCACAAGTGCAGTGCTGGCTAGGATCAAGGCAGGGGCCACAAGTGCCGGCTAGGCTTAAGGCATGGGCACAAGTGCCAGCCAGGCTTAAGGCATGGGCACAAGTGCAGTGCTGGCCAGGATCAAGGCAGGGGGCACAAGTGCTGGCTAGGCTTAAGGCATTCAGCTAACTCTTTGCACTCTTTGCATAAAGGGTTAGGCACCCATAGGGGTGAAGAGCTAGCTTTCACCCCTCTACTCTGTACTTGGACATTTAGGACTAGATCCTTTGTTGTACAGTGCGGAGCCTCTCCATAACCCCATGCTCCAAGCGACCAGGCACTTCTTGTCTGTCCTCCGTAAATGGGTAATGCCTTCTTCCCCAATTACAGTCGTGCATGCGCATTCAGACGGGACAAGAGCGAAGAGCGTAAAGCTGGCCCTATGTGCATAACCAACATGAAGCTGAAGACAAAAACAAACAAACAAGCATTCAAGGGGCTCAAAAGTGCAGGCTAGGATTAAGGCCTGGGCACAAGTGCGGGCTAGGCTTAAGGCCTGGGCACAAGTGCTGGCTAGGATCAAGGCAGGGGGCACAAGTGCTGGCTAGGATCAAGGCAGGGGGCACAAGTGCGGGCTAGGCTTAAGGCAGGGGCACAAGTGCGGGCTAGGCTTAAGGCCTGGGCACAAGTGCGGGCTAGGCTTAAGGCCTGGGCACAAGTGCGGGCTAGGCTTAAGGCCTGGGCACAAGTGCGGGCTAGGCTTAAGGCCTGGGCACAAGTGCGGGCTAGGCTTAAGGCCTGGGCACAAGTGCGGGCTAGGCTTAAGGCCTGGGCACAAGTGCGGGCTAGGCTTAAGGCCTGGGCACAAGTGCGGGCTAGGCTTAAGGCCTGGGCACAAGTGCGGGCTAGGCTTAAGGCCGGGGCACAAGTGCGGGCTAGGCTTAAGGCCGGGGCACAAGTGCGGGCTAGGCTTAAGGCAGGGGCACAAGTGCGGGCTAGGCTTAAGGCAGGGGCACAAGTGCGGGCTTGGCTTAAGGCAGGGGCACAAGTGCGGGCTAGGCTTAAGGCCTGGGCACAAGTGCGGGCTAGGCTTAAGGCCTGGGCACAAGTGCGGGCTAGGCTTAAGGCCTGGGCACAAGTGCGGGCTAGGCTTAAGGCCTGGGCACAAGTGCGGGCTAGGCTTAAGGCCTGGGCACAAGTGCGGGCTAGGCTTAAGGCCTGGGCACAAGTGCGGGCTAGGCTTAAGGCCTGGGCACAAGTGCAGTGCTGGCTAGGACCAAGGCAGGGGGCACAAGTGCGGGCTAGGCTTAAGGCCTGGGCACAAGTGCGGGCTAGGCTTAAGGCTTGGGCACAAGTGCGGGCTGGGCTTAAGGCCTGGGCACAAGTGCGGGCTAGGCTTAAGGCCTGGGCACAAGTGCGGGCTAGGCTTAAGGCAGGGGCACAAGTGCGGGCTAGGCTTAAGGCAGGGGCACAAGTGCGGGCTTGGCTTAAGGCCTGGGCACAAGTGCTGGCTAGGATCAAGGCAGGGGGCACAAGTGCGGGCTAGGCTTAAGGCCTGGGCACAAGTGCGGGCTAGGCTTAAGGCCTGGGCACAAGAGCGGGCTAGGCTTAAGGCCTGGGCACAAGTGCGGGCTAGGCTTAAGGCCTGGGCACAAGTGCGGGCTAGGCTTAAGGCCTGGGCACAAGTGCGGGCTAGGCTTAAGGCCTGGGCACAAGTGCGGGCTAGGCTTAAGGCCTGGGCACAAGTGCGGGCTAGGCTTAAGGCCTGGGCACAAGTGCAGTGCTGGCTAGGACCAAGGCAGGGGGCACAAGTGCGGGCTAGGCTTAAGGCCTGGGCACAAGTGCGGGCTAGGCTTAAGGCTTGGGCACAAGTGCGGGCTGGGCTTAAGGCCTGGGCACAAGTGCGGGCTAGGCTTAAGGCCTGGGCACAAGTGCGGGCTAGGCTTAAGGCAGGGGCACAAGTGCGGGCTAGGCTTAAGGCAGGGGCACAAGTGCGGGCTTGGCTTAAGGCCTGGGCACAAGTGCTGGCTAGGATCAAGGCAGGGGGCACAAGTGCGGGCTAGGCTTAAGGCCTGGGCACAAGTGCGGGCTAGGCTTAAGGCCTGAGCACAAGTGCGGGCTAGGCTTTAGGTCTGGGCACAAGTGCGGGCTAGGCTTAAGGCAGGGGCACAAGTGCGGGCTAGGCTTAAGGCAGGGGCACAAGTGCGGGCTAGGCTTAAGGCCTGGGCACAAGTGCGGGCTAGGCTTAAGGCAGGGGCACAAGTGCGGGCTCGGCTTAAGGCAGGGGCACAAGTGCGGGCTCGGCTTAAGGCAGGGGCACAAGTGCGGGCTCGGCTTAAGGCAGGGGCACAAGTGCGGGCTCGGCTTAAGGCAGGGGCACAAGTGCGGGCTCGACTTAACGCAGGGGCACAAGTGCGGGCTCGGCTTAAGGCCGGGGCACAAGTGCGGGCTCGGCTTAAGGCCGGGGCACAAGTGCGGGCTCGGCTTAAGGCCGGGGCACAAGTGCGGGCTAGGCTTAAGGCCTGGGCACAAGTGCGGGCTAAGCTTAAAGCCGGGGCACAAGTGCGGGCTAAGCTTAAAGCCGGGGCACAAGTGCGGGCTAGGCTTAAGGCCTGGGCACAAGTGCGGGCTAGGCTTAAGGCCTGGGCACAAGTGCGGGTTAGGCTTAAGGCCGGGGCACAAGTGCGGGCTAGGCTTAAGGCCGGGGCACAAGTGCGGGCTAGGCTTAAGGCCAGGGCACAAGTGCAGGCTAGGCTTAAGGCCTGGGCACAAGTGCTGGCTAGGATCAAGGCAGGGGGCACAAGTGCGGGCTAGGCTTAAGGCCTGGGCACAAGTGCGGGCTAGGCTTAAGGCCTGGGCACAAGTGCGGGCTAGGCTTAAGGCCTGGGCACAAGTGCGGGCTAGGCTTAAGGCCTGGGCACAAGTGCAGGCTAGGCTTAAGGCCTGGGCACAAGTGCAGTGCTGGCTAGGATCAAGGCAGGGGGCACAAGTGCGGGCTAGGCTTAAGGCCTGGGCACAAGTGCGGGCTAGGCTTAAGGCCTGGGCACAAGTGCGGGTTAGGCTTAAGGCCGGGGCACAAGTGCGGGCTAGGCTTAAGGCCGGGGCACAAGTGCAGGCTAGGCTTAAGGCCGGGGCACAAGTGCTGGCTAGGCTTAAGGCCTTGGCACAAGTGCAGTGCTGGCTAGGAACAAGGCAGGGGGCACAAGTGCGGGCTAGGCTTAAGGCCTGGGCACAAGTGCGGGCTAGGCTTAAGGCCGGGGCACAAGTGCGGGCTAGGCTTATGGCCTGAGGACAAGTGCGGGCTAGGCTTAAGGCCGAGGCACAAGTGCGGGCTAGGCTTAAGGCCTGGGCACAAGTGCGGGCTAGGCTTAAGGCCTGGGCACAAGTGCGGGCTAGGCTTAAGGCAGGGGCACAAGTGCGGGCTCGGCTTAAGGCAGGGGCACAAGTGCGGGCTCGGCTTAAGGCAGGGGCACAAGTGCGGGCTCGGCTTAAGGCCGGGGCACAAGTGCGGGCTAGGCATAAGGCCGGGGCACAAGTGCGGGCTAGGCTTATGGCCTGAGGACAAGTGCGGGCTAGGCTTAAGGCCTGGGCACAAGTGCGGGCTAAGCTTAAGGCCGGGGCACAAGTGCGGGCTCGGCTTAAGGCCGGGGCACAAGTGCGGGCTCGGCTTAAGGCCGGGGCACAAGTGCGGGCTCGGCTTAAGGCCGGGGCACAAGTGCGGGCTAGGCTTAAGGCCTGGGCACAAGTGCGGGCTAGGCTTAAGGCCTGGGCACAAGTGCGGGCTAGGCTTAAGGCCTGGGCACAAGTGCGGGCTAGGCTTAAGGCCGGGGCACAAGTGTGGGCTAGGCTTAAGGCCGGGGCACAAGTGCGGGCTAGGCTTAAGGCCGGGGCACAAGTGCGGGCTAGGCTTATGGCCTGAGGACAAGTGCGGGCTAGGCTTAAGGCCTGGGCACAAGTGCGGGCTAGGCTTAAGGCCGGGGCACAAGTGCGGGCTAGGCTTAAGGCCTGGGCACAAGTGCGGGCTAGGCTTAAGGCCTGGGCACAAGTGCGGGCTAGGCTTAAGGCCTGGGCACAAGTGCGGGCTAGGCTTAAGGCAGGGGCACAAGTGCGGGCTAGGCTTAAGGCAGGGGCACAAGTGCGGGCTTGGCTTAAGGCCTGGGCACAAGTGCGGGCTAGGCTTAAGGCCTGGGCACAAGTGCTGGCTAGGATCAAGGCAGGGGCCACAAGTGCCGGCTAGGCTTAAGGCCTGGGCACAAGTGCGGGCTAGGCTTAAGGCCTGGGCACAAGTGCGGGCTAGGCTTAAGGCCTGGGCACAAGTGCGGGCTAGGCTTAAGGCCTGGACACAAGTGCGGGCTAGGCTTAAGGCCGGGGCACAAGTGCAGGCTAGGCTTAAGGCCTGGGCACAAGTGCAGTGCTGGCTAGGATCAAGGCAGGGGCCACAAGTGCCGGCTAGGCTTAAGGCATGGGCACAAGTGCCAGCCAGGCTTAAGGCATGGGCACAAGTGCAGTGCTGGCCAGGATCAAGGCAGGGGGCACAAGTGCTGGCTAGGCTTAAGGCATTCAGCTAACTCTTTGCACTCTTTGCATAAAGGGTTAGGCACCCATAGGGGTGAAGAGCTAGCTTTCACCCCTCTACTCTGTACTTGGACATTTAGGACTAGATCCTTTGTTGTACAGTGCGGAGCCTCTCCATAACCCCATGCTCCAAGCGACCAGGCACTTCTTGTCTGTCCTCCGTAAATGGGTAATGCCTTCTTCCCCAATTACAGTCGTGCATGCGCATTCAGACGGGACAAGAGCGAAGAGCGTAAAGCTGGCCCTATGTGCATAACCAACATGAAGCTGAAGACAAAAACAAACAAACAAGCATTCAAGGGGCTCAAAAGTGCAGGCTAGGCTTAAGGCCTGGGCACAAGTGCGGGCTAGGCTTAAGGCCTGGGCACAAGTGCGGGCTAGGCTTAAGGCCGGGGCACAAGTGCGGGCTAGGCTTAAGGCCGGGGCACAAGTGCGGGCTAGGCTTAAGGCCGGGGCACAAGTGCGGGCTAGGCTTATGGCCTGAGGACAAGTGCGGGCTAGGCTTAAGGCCAGGGCACAAGTGCGGGCTAGGCTTAAGGCCAGGGCACAAGTGCGGGCTAGGCTTAAGGCCAGGGCACAAGTGCGGGCTAGGCTTAAGGCCTGGGCACAAGTGCGGGCTAGGCTTAAGGCCTGGGCACAAGTGCGGGCTAGGCTTAAGGCCTGGGCACAAGTGCGGGCTAGGCTTAAGGCCTGGGCACAAGTGCGGGCTAGGCTTAAGGCCTGGACACAAGTGCGGGCTAGGCTTAAGGCAGGGGCACAAGTGCGGGCTAGGCTTAAGGCCTGGGCACAAGTGCGGGCTTGGCTTAAGGCCTGGGCACAAGTGCTGGCTAGGATCAAGGCAGGGGGCACAAGTGCGGGCTAGGCTTAAGGCCTGGGCACAAGTGCTGGCTAGGATCAAGGCAGGGGGCACAAGTGCGGGCTTGGCTTAAGGCCTGGGCACAAGTGCTGGCTAGGATCAAGGCAGGGGGCACAAGTGCGGGCTAGGCTTAAGGCCTGGGCACAAGTGCGGGCTAGGCTTAAGGCCTGGGCACAAGTGCGGGCTAGGCTTAAGGCCTGGGCACAAGTGCGGGCTAGGCTTAAGGCCTGGGCACAAGTGCGGGCTAGGCTTAAGGCCGGGGCACAAGTGCGGGCTAGGCTTAAGGCCTGGGCACAAGTGCGGGCTAGGCTTAAGGCCTGGGCACAAGTGCGGGCTAGGCTTAAGGCCTGGGCACAAGTGCGGGCTAGGCTTAAGGCCGGGGCACAAGTGCGGGCTAGGCTTATGGCCTGAGGACAAGTGCGGGCTAGGCTTAAGGCCTGGGCACAAGTGCGGGCTAGGCTTAAGGCCGGGGCACAAGTGCGGGCTAGGCTTAAGGCCGGGGCACAAGTGCGGGCTAGGCTTAAGGCCTGGGCACAAGTGCGGGCTAGGCTTTAGGCCTGGGCACAAGTGCGGGCTAGGCTTAAGGCCTGGGCACAAGTGCGGGCTAGGCTTAAGGCCTGGGCACAAGTGCGGGCTAGGCTTAAGGCAGGGGCACAAGTGCGGGCTAGGCTTAAGGCAGGGGCACAAGTGCGGGCTTGGCTTAAGGCCTGGGCACAAGTGCGGGCTAGGCTTAAGGCCTGGGCACAAGTGCGGGCTAGGCTTAAGGCCTGGGCACAAGTGCGGGCTAGGCTTAAGGCCTGGGCACAAGTGCGGGCTAGGCTTAAGGCCTGGGCACAAGTGCGGGCTAGGCTTAAGGCCTGGGCACAAGTGCGGGCTAGGCTTAAGGCCTTGGCACAAGTGCGGGCTAGGCTTAAGGCCTGGGCATAAGTGCAGTGCTGGCTAGGATCAAGGCAGGGGGCACAAGTGCGGGCTAGGCTTAAGGCCTGGGCACAAGTGCGGGCTAGGCTTAAGGCCTGGGCACAAGTGCTGGCTAGGATCAAGGCAGGGGCACAAGTGCGGGCTCGGCTTAAGGCCTGGGCACAAGTGCGGGCTCGGCTTAAGGCCCGGGCACAAGTGCGGGCTAGGCTTAAGGCCTGGGCACAAGTGCTGGCTAGGATCAAGGCAGGGGGCACAAGTGCGGGCTAGGCTTAAGGCCTGGGCACAAGTGCGGGCTAGGCTTAAGGCCTGGGCACAAGTGCGGGCTAGGCTTAAGGCCTGGGCACAAGTGCGGGCTAGGCTTAAGGCCTGGGCACAAGTGCGGGCTAGGCTTATGGCCTGAGGACAAGTGCGGGCTAGGCTTAAGGCCTGGGCACAAGTGCGGGCTAGGCTTAAGGCCTGGGCACAAGTGCGGGCTAGGCTTAAGGCCTGGGCACAAGTGCGGGCTAGGCTTAAGGCCTGGGCACAAGTGCGGGCTAGGCTTAAGGCCTGGGCACAAGTGCGGGCTAGGCTTAAGGCCTGGGCACAAGTGCGGGCTAGGCTTAAGGCCTGGGCACAAGTGCGGGCTAGGCTTAAGGCCTGGGCACAAGTGCGGGCTAGGCTTAAGGCCTGGGCACAAGTGCGGGCTAGGCTTTAGGCCTGGGCACAAGTGCGGGCTAGGCTTTAGGCAGGGGCACAAGTGCGGGCTAGGCTTAAGGCCTGGGCACAAGTGCGGGCTAGGCTTAAGGCCTGGGCACAAGTGCGGGCTAGGCTTAAGGCCTGGGCACAAGTGCGGGCTCGGCTTAAGGCAGGGGCACAAGTGCGGGCTCGGCTTAAGGCCAGGGCACAAGTGCGGGCTCGGCTTAAGGCCAGGGCACAAGTGCGGGCTCGGCTTAAGGCCGGGGCACAAGTGCGGGCTCGGCTTAAGGCCGGGGCACAAGTGCGGGCTCGGCTTAAGGCCGGGGCACAAGTGCGGGCTAAGCTTAAAGCCGGGGCACAAGTGCGGGCTAAGCTTAAAGCCGGGGCACAAGTGCGGGCTAGGCTTAAGGCCTGGGCACAAGTGCGGGCTAGGCTTAAGGCCTGGGCACAAGTGCGGGTTAGGCTTAAGGCCTGGGCACAAGTGCGGGTTAGGCTTAAGGCCTGGGCACAAGTGCGGGTTAGGCTTAAGGCCGGGGCACAAGTGCGGGCTAGGCTTAAGGCCTGGGCACAAGTGCGGGCTAGGCTTTAGGCCTGGGCACAAGTGCGGGCTAGGCTTAAGGCCTTGGCACAAGTGCAGGCTAGGCTTAAGGCCTGGGCATAAGTGCAGTGCTGGCTAGGATCAAGGCAGGGGGCACAAGTGCGGGCTAGGCTTAAGGCCTGGGCACAAGTGCGGGCTAGGCTTAAGTCCTGGGCACAAGTGCTGGCTAGGATCAAGGCAGGGGCACAAGTGCGGGCTCGGCTTAAGGCCTGGGCACAAGTGCGGGCTCGGCTTAAGGCCCGGGCACAAGTGCGGGCTAGGCTTAAGGCCTGGGCACAAGTGCTGGCTAGGATCAAGGCAGGGGGCACAAGTGCGGGCTAGGCTTAAGGCCTGGGCACAAGTGCGGGCTAGGCTTAAGGCCTGGGCACAAGTGCGGGCTAGGCTTAAGGCCTGGGCACAAGTGCGGGCTAGGCTTAAGGCCTGGGCACAAGTGCGGGCTAGGCTTATGGCCTGAGGACAAGTGCGGGCTAGGCTTAAGGCCTGGGCACAAGTGCGGGCTAGGCTTAAGGCCTGGGCACAAGTGCGGGCTAGGCTTAAGGCCTGGGCACAAGTGCGGGCTAGGCTTAAGGCCTGGGCACAAGTGCGGGCTAGGCTTAAGGCCTGGGCACAAGTGCGGGCTAGGCTTAAGGCCTGGGCACAAGTGCGGGCTAGGCTTAAGGCCTGGGCACAAGTGCGGGCTAGGCTTAAGGCCTGGGCACAAGTGCGGGCTAGGCTTAAGGCCTGGGCACAAGTGCGGGCTAGGCTTAAGGCCTGGGCACAAGTGCGGGCTAGGCTTAAGGCCTGGGCACAAGTGCGGGCTAGGCTTAAGGCCTGGGCACAAGTGCGGGCTAGGCTTTAGGCAGGGGCACAAGTGCGGGCTAGGCTTAAGGCAACGGCACAAGTGCGGGCTAGGCTTAAGGCCTGGGCACAAGTGCGGGCTAGGCTTAAGGCCTGGGCACAAGTGCGGGCTCGGCTTAAGGCAGGGGCACAAGTGCGGGCTCGGCTTAAGGCCAGGGCACAAGTGCGGGCTCGGCTTAAGGCCAGGGCACAAGTGCGGGCTCGGCTTAAGGCCAGGGCACAAGTGCGGGCTCGGCTTAAGGCCGGGGCACAAGTGCGGGCTCGGCTTAAGGCCGGGGCACAAGTGCGGGCTCGGCTTAAGGCCGGGGCACAAGTGCGGGCTAAGCTTAAAGCCGGGGCACAAGTGCGGGCTAAGCTTAAAGCCGGGGCACAAGTGCGGGCTAGGCTTAAGGCCTGGGCACAAGTGCGGGCTAGGCTTAAGGCCTGGGCACAAGTGCGGGTTAGGCTTAAGGCCTGGGCACAAGTGCGGGTTAGGCTTAAGGCCTGGGCACAAGTGCGGGTTAGGCTTAAGGCCGGGGCACAAGTGCGGGCTAGGCTTAAGGCCTGGGCACAAGTGCGGGCTAGGCTTTAGGCCTGGGCACAAGTGCGGGCTAGGCTTAAGGCCTGGGCACAAGTGCGGGCTAGGCTTAAGGCCTGGACACAAGTGCGGGCTAGGCTTAAGGCCTGGAAACAAGTGCGGGCTAGGCTTAAGGCCGGGGCACAAGTGCAGGCTAGGCTTAAGGCCTGGGCACAAGTGCAGTGCTGGCTAGGATCAAGGCAGGGGCCACAAGTGCCGGCTAGGCTTAAGGCATGGGCACAAGTGCCAGCCAGGCTTAAGGCATGGGCACAAGTGCAGTGCTGGCCAGGATCAAGGCAGGGGGCACAAGTGCTGGCTAGGCTTAAGGCATTCAGCTAACTCTTTGCACTCTTTGCATAAAGGGTTAGGCACCCATAGGGGTGAAGAGCTAGCTTTCACCCCTCTACTCTGTACTTGGACATTTAGGACTAGATCCTTTGTTGTACAGTGCGGAGCCTCTCCATAACCCCATGCTCCAAGCGACCAGGCACTTCTTGTCTGTCCTCCGTAAATGGGTAATGCCTTCTTCCCCAATTACAGTCGTGCATGCGCATTCAGACGGGACAAGAGCGAAGAGCGTAAAGCTGGCCCTATGTGCATAACCAACATGAAGCTGAAGACAAAAACAAACAAACAAGCATTCAAGGGGCTCAAAAGTGCAGGCTAGGCTTAAGGCCTGGGCACAAGTGCGGGCTAGGCTTAAGGCCTGGGCACAAGTGCTGGCTAGGATCAAGGCAGGGGGCACAAGTGCTGGCTAGGATCAAGGCAGGGGGCACAAGTGCGGGCTAGGCTTAAGGCAGGGGCACAAGTGCGGGCTAGGCTTAAGGCCTGGGCACAAGTGCGGGCTAGGCTTAAGGCCTGGGCACAAGTGCGGGCTAGGCTTAAGGCCTGGGCACAAGTGCGGGCTAGGCTTAAGGCCTGGGCACAAGTGCGGGCTAGGCTTAAGGCCTGGGCACAAGTGCGGGCTAGGCTTAAGGCCTGGGCACAAGTGCGGGCTAGGCTTAAGGCCTGGGCACAAGTGCGGGCTAGGCTTAAGGCCTGGGCACAAGTGCGGGCTAGGCTTAAGGCCGGGGCACAAGTGCGGGCTAGGCTTAAGGCCGGGGCACAAGTGCGGGCTAGGCTTAAGGCAGGGGCACAAGTGCGGGCTAGGCTTAAGGCAGGGGCACAAGTGCGGGCTTGGCTTAAGGCAGGGGCACAAGTGCGGGCTAGGCTTAAGGCCTGGGCACAAGTGCGGGCTAGGCTTAAGGCCTGGGCACAAGTGCGGGCTAGGCTTAAGGCCTGGGCACAAGTGCGGGCTAGGCTTAAGGCCTGGGCACAAGTGCGGGCTAGGCTTAAGGCCTGGGCACAAGTGCGGGCTAGGCTTAAGGCCTGGGCACAAGTGCGGGCTAGGCTTAAGGCCTGGGCACAAGTGCAGTGCTGGCTAGGACCAAGGCAGGGGGCACAAGTGCGGGCTAGGCTTAAGGCCTGGGCACAAGTGCGGGCTAGGCTTAAGGCTTGGGCACAAGTGCGGGCTGGGCTTAAGGCCTGGGCACAAGTGCGGGCTAGGCTTAAGGCCTGGGCACAAGTGCGGGCTAGGCTTAAGGCAGGGGCACAAGTGCGGGCTAGGCTTAAGGCAGGGGCACAAGTGCGGGCTTGGCTTAAGGCCTGGGCACAAGTGCTGGCTAGGATCAAGGCAGGGGGCACAAGTGCGGGCTAGGCTTAAGGCCTGGGCACAAGTGCGGGCTAGGCTTAAGGCCTGGGCACAAGAGCGGGCTAGGCTTAAGGCCTGGGCACAAGTGCGGGCTAGGCTTAAGGCCTGGGCACAAGTGCGGGCTAGGCTTAAGGCCTGGGCACAAGTGCGGGCTAGGCTTAAGGCCTGGGCACAAGTGCGGGCTAGGCTTAAGGCCTGGGCACAAGTGCGGGCTAGGCTTAAGGCCTGGGCACAAGTGCAGTGCTGGCTAGGACCAAGGCAGGGGGCACAAGTGCGGGCTAGGCTTAAGGCCTGGGCACAAGTGCGGGCTAGGCTTAAGGCTTGGGCACAAGTGCGGGCTGGGCTTAAGGCCTGGGCACAAGTGCGGGCTAGGCTTAAGGCCTGGGCACAAGTGCGGGCTAGGCTTAAGGCAGGGGCACAAGTGCGGGCTAGGCTTAAGGCAGGGGCACAAGTGCGGGCTTGGCTTAAGGCCTGGGCACAAGTGCTGGCTAGGATCAAGGCAGGGGGCACAAGTGCGGGCTAGGCTTAAGGCCTGGGCACAAGTGCGGGCTAGGCTTAAGGCCTGAGCACAAGTGCGGGCTAGGCTTTAGGTCTGGGCACAAGTGCGGGCTAGGCTTAAGGCAGGGGCACAAGTGCGGGCTAGGCTTAAGGCAGGGGCACAAGTGCGGGCTAGGCTTAAGGCCTGGGCACAAGTGCGGGCTAGGCTTAAGGCAGGGGCACAAGTGCGGGCTCGGCTTAAGGCAGGGGCACAAGTGCGGGCTCGGCTTAAGGCAGGGGCACAAGTGCGGGCTCGGCTTAAGGCAGGGGCACAAGTGCGGGCTCGGCTTAAGGCAGGGGCACAAGTGCGGGCTCGACTTAACGCAGGGGCACAAGTGCGGGCTCGGCTTAAGGCCGGGGCACAAGTGCGGGCTCGGCTTAAGGCCGGGGCACAAGTGCGGGCTCGGCTTAAGGCCGGGGCACAAGTGCGGGCTAGGCTTAAGGCCTGGGCACAAGTGCGGGCTAAGCTTAAAGCCGGGGCACAAGTGCGGGCTAAGCTTAAAGCCGGGGCACAAGTGCGGGCTAGGCTTAAGGCCTGGGCACAAGTGCGGGCTAGGCTTAAGGCCTGGGCACAAGTGCGGGTTAGGCTTAAGGCCGGGGCACAAGTGCGGGCTAGGCTTAAGGCCGGGGCACAAGTGCGGGCTAGGCTTAAGGCCAGGGCACAAGTGCAGGCTAGGCTTAAGGCCTGGGCACAAGTGCTGGCTAGGATCAAGGCAGGGGGCACAAGTGCGGGCTAGGCTTAAGGCCTGGGCACAAGTGCGGGCTAGGCTTAAGGCCTGGGCACAAGTGCGGGCTAGGCTTAAGGCCTGGGCACAAGTGCGGGCTAGGCTTAAGGCCTGGGCACAAGTGCAGGCTAGGCTTAAGGCCTGGGCACAAGTGCAGTGCTGGCTAGGATCAAGGCAGGGGGCACAAGTGCGGGCTAGGCTTAAGGCCTGGGCACAAGTGCGGGCTAGGCTTAAGGCCTGGGCACAAGTGCGGGTTAGGCTTAAGGCCGGGGCACAAGTGCGGGCTAGGCTTAAGGCCGGGGCACAAGTGCAGGCTAGGCTTAAGGCCGGGGCACAAGTGCTGGCTAGGCTTAAGGCCTTGGCACAAGTGCAGTGCTGGCTAGGAACAAGGCAGGGGGCACAAGTGCGGGCTAGGCTTAAGGCCTGGGCACAAGTGCGGGCTAGGCTTAAGGCCGGGGCACAAGTGCGGGCTAGGCTTATGGCCTGAGGACAAGTGCGGGCTAGGCTTAAGGCCGAGGCACAAGTGCGGGCTAGGCTTAAGGCCTGGGCACAAGTGCGGGCTAGGCTTAAGGCCTGGGCACAAGTGCGGGCTAGGCTTAAGGCAGGGGCACAAGTGCGGGCTCGGCTTAAGGCAGGGGCACAAGTGCGGGCTCGGCTTAAGGCAGGGGCACAAGTGCGGGCTCGGCTTAAGGCCGGGGCACAAGTGCGGGCTAGGCATAAGGCCGGGGCACAAGTGCGGGCTAGGCTTATGGCCTGAGGACAAGTGCGGGCTAGGCTTAAGGCCTGGGCACAAGTGCGGGCTAAGCTTAAGGCCGGGGCACAAGTGCGGGCTCGGCTTAAGGCCGGGGCACAAGTGCGGGCTCGGCTTAAGGCCGGGGCACAAGTGCGGGCTCGGCTTAAGGCCGGGGCACAAGTGCGGGCTAGGCTTAAGGCCTGGGCACAAGTGCGGGCTAGGCTTAAGGCCTGGGCACAAGTGCGGGCTAGGCTTAAGGCCTGGGCACAAGTGCGGGCTAGGCTTAAGGCCGGGGCACAAGTGTGGGCTAGGCTTAAGGCCGGGGCACAAGTGCGGGCTAGGCTTAAGGCCGGGGCACAAGTGCGGGCTAGGCTTATGGCCTGAGGACAAGTGCGGGCTAGGCTTAAGGCCTGGGCACAAGTGCGGGCTAGGCTTAAGGCCGGGGCACAAGTGCGGGCTAGGCTTAAGGCCTGGGCACAAGTGCGGGCTAGGCTTAAGGCCTGGGCACAAGTGCGGGCTAGGCTTAAGGCCTGGGCACAAGTGCGGGCTAGGCTTAAGGCAGGGGCACAAGTGCGGGCTAGGCTTAAGGCAGGGGCACAAGTGCGGGCTTGGCTTAAGGCCTGGGCACAAGTGCGGGCTAGGCTTAAGGCCTGGGCACAAGTGCTGGCTAGGATCAAGGCAGGGGCCACAAGTGCCGGCTAGGCTTAAGGCCTGGGCACAAGTGCGGGCTAGGCTTAAGGCCTGGGCACAAGTGCGGGCTAGGCTTAAGGCCTGGGCACAAGTGCGGGCTAGGCTTAAGGCCTGGACACAAGTGCGGGCTAGGCTTAAGGCCGGGGCACAAGTGCAGGCTAGGCTTAAGGCCTGGGCACAAGTGCAGTGCTGGCTAGGATCAAGGCAGGGGCCACAAGTGCCGGCTAGGCTTAAGGCATGGGCACAAGTGCCAGCCAGGCTTAAGGCATGGGCACAAGTGCAGTGCTGGCCAGGATCAAGGCAGGGGGCACAAGTGCTGGCTAGGCTTAAGGCATTCAGCTAACTCTTTGCACTCTTTGCATAAAGGGTTAGGCACCCATAGGGGTGAAGAGCTAGCTTTCACCCCTCTACTCTGTACTTGGACATTTAGGACTAGATCCTTTGTTGTACAGTGCGGAGCCTCTCCATAACCCCATGCTCCAAGCGACCAGGCACTTCTTGTCTGTCCTCCGTAAATGGGTAATGCCTTCTTCCCCAATTACAGTCGTGCATGCGCATTCAGACGGGACAAGAGCGAAGAGCGTAAAGCTGGCCCTATGTGCATAACCAACATGAAGCTGAAGACAAAAACAAACAAACAAGCATTCAAGGGGCTCAAAAGTGCAGGCTAGGCTTAAGGCCTGGGCACAAGTGCGGGCTAGGCTTAAGGCCTGGGCACAAGTGCGGGCTAGGCTTAAGGCCGGGGCACAAGTGCGGGCTAGGCTTAAGGCCGGGGCACAAGTGCGGGCTAGGCTTAAGGCCGGGGCACAAGTGCGGGCTAGGCTTATGGCCTGAGGACAAGTGCGGGCTAGGCTTAAGGCCAGGGCACAAGTGCGGGCTAGGCTTAAGGCCAGGGCACAAGTGCGGGCTAGGCTTAAGGCCAGGGCACAAGTGCGGGCTAGGCTTAAGGCCTGGGCACAAGTGCGGGCTAGGCTTAAGGCCTGGGCACAAGTGCGGGCTAGGCTTAAGGCCTGGGCACAAGTGCGGGCTAGGCTTAAGGCCTGGGCACAAGTGCGGGCTAGGCTTAAGGCCTGGACACAAGTGCGGGCTAGGCTTAAGGCAGGGGCACAAGTGCGGGCTAGGCTTAAGGCCTGGGCACAAGTGCGGGCTTGGCTTAAGGCCTGGGCACAAGTGCTGGCTAGGATCAAGGCAGGGGGCACAAGTGCGGGCTAGGCTTAAGGCCTGGGCACAAGTGCTGGCTAGGATCAAGGCAGGGGGCACAAGTGCGGGCTTGGCTTAAGGCCTGGGCACAAGTGCTGGCTAGGATCAAGGCAGGGGGCACAAGTGCGGGCTAGGCTTAAGGCCTGGGCACAAGTGCGGGCTAGGCTTAAGGCCTGGGCACAAGTGCGGGCTAGGCTTAAGGCCTGGGCACAAGTGCGGGCTAGGCTTAAGGCCTGGGCACAAGTGCGGGCTAGGCTTAAGGCCGGGGCACAAGTGCGGGCTAGGCTTAAGGCCTGGGCACAAGTGCGGGCTAGGCTTAAGGCCTGGGCACAAGTGCGGGCTAGGCTTAAGGCCTGGGCACAAGTGCGGGCTAGGCTTAAGGCCTGGGCACAAGTGCGGGCTAGGCTTTAGGCCTGGGCACAAGTGCGGGCTAGGCTTAAGGCCTGGGCACAAGTGCGGGCTAGGCTTAAGGCCTGGGCACAAGTGCGGGCTAGGCTTAAGGCCTGGGCACAAGTGCGGGCTAGGCTTAAGGCAGGGGCACAAGTGCGGGCTCGGCTTAAGGCAGGGGCACAAGTGCGGGCTCGGCTTAAGGCAGGGGCACAAGTGCGGGCTCGGCTTAAGGCCGGGGCACAAGTGCGGGCTAGGCATAAGGCCGGGGCACAAGTGCGGGCTAGGCTTATGGCCTGAGGACAAGTGCGGGCTAGGCTTAAGGCCTGGGCACAAGTGCGGGCTAAGCTTAAGGCCGGGGCACAAGTGCGGGCTCGGCTTAAGGCCGGGGCACAAGTGCGGGCTCGGCTTAAGGCCGGGGCACAAGTGCGGGCTCGGCTTAAGGCCTGGGCACAAGTGCGGGCTAGGCTTAAGGCCTGGGCACAAGTGCGGGCTAGGCTTAAGGCCTGGGCACAAGTGCGGGCTAGGCTTAAGGCCTGGGCACAAGTGCAAGCTAGGCTTAAGGCCTGGGCACAAGTGCGGGCTAGGCTTAAGGCCTGGGCACAAGTGCGGGCTAGGCTTAAGGCCTGGGCACAAGTGCGGGCTAAGCTTAAAGCCGGGGCACAAGTGTGGGCTAAGCTTAAGGCCTGGGCACAAGTGCGGGCTAGGCTTAAGGCCTGGGCACAAGTGCGGGTTAGGCTTAAGGCCGGGGCACAAGTGCGGGCTAGGCTTAAGGCCTGGGCACAAGTGCGGGCTAGGCTTAAGGCCTGGGCACAAGTGCGGGCTAGGCTTAAGGCCGGGGCACAAGTGCAGGCTAGGCTTAAGGCCTGGGCACAAGTGCAGTGCTGGCTAGGATCAAGGCAGGGGCCACAAGTGCCGGCTAGGCTTAAGGCCTGGGCACAAGTGCGGGCTAGGCTTAAGGCCTGGGCACAAGTGCGGGTTAGGCTTAAGGCCGGGGCACAAGTGCGGGCTAGGCTTAAGGCCTGGGCACAAGTGCGGGCTAGGCTTAAGGCCTGGGCACAAGTGCGGGCTAGGCCTAAGGCCTGGACACAAGTGTGGGCTAGGCTTAAGGCCGGGGCACAAGTGCAGGCTAGGCTTAAGGCCTGGGCACAAGTGCAGTGCTGGCTAGGATCAAGGCAGGGGCCACAAGTGCCGGCTAGGCTTAAGGCATGGGCACAAGTGCCAGCCAGGCTTAAGGCATGGGCACAAGTGCAGTGCTGGCCAGGATCAAGGCAGGGGGCACAAGTGCTGGCTAGGCTTAAGGCATTCAGCTAACTCTTTGCACTCTTTGCATAAAGGGTTAGGCACCCATAGGGGTGAAGAGCTAGCTTTCACCCCTCTACTCTGTACTTGGACATTTAGGACTAGATCCTTTGTTGTACAGTGCGGAGCCTCTCCATAACCCCATGCTCCAAGCGACCAGGCACTTCTTGTCTGTCCTCCGTAAATGGGTAATGCCTTCTTCCCCAATTACAGTCGTGCATGCGCATTCAGACGGGACAAGAGCGAAGAGCGTAAAGCTGGCCCTATGTGCATAACCAACATGAAGCTGAAGACAAAAACAAACAAACAAGCATTCAAGGGGCTCAAAAGTGCAGGCTAGGCTTAAGGCCTGGGCACAAGTGCGGGCTAGGCTTAAGGCCTGGGCACAAGTGCGGGCTAGGCTTAAGGCCGGGGCACAAGTGCGGGCTAGGCTTAAGGCCGGGGCACAAGTGCGGGCTAGGCTTAAGGCCGGGGCACAAGTGCGGGCTAGGCTTATGGCCTGAGGACAAGTGCGGGCTAGGCTTAAGGCCTGGGCACAAGTGCGGGCTAGGCTTAAGGCCAGGGCACAAGTGCGGGCTAGGCTTAAGGCCAGGGCACAAGTGCGGGCTAGGCTTAAGGCCTGGGCACAAGTGCGGGCTAGGCTTAAGGCCTGGGCACAAGTGCGGGCTAGGCTTAAGGCCTGGGCACAAGTGCGGGCTAGGCTTAAGGCCTGGGCACAAGTGCGGGCTAGGCTTAAGGCCTGGACACAAGTGCGGGCTAGGCTTAAGGGAGGGGCACAAGTGCGGGCTAGGCTTAAGGCCTGGGCACAAGTGCGGGCTTGGCTTAAGGCCTGGGCACAAGTGCGGGCTAGGCTTAAGGCCTGGGCACAAGTGCGGGCTAGGCTTAAGGCCTGGGCACAAGTGCGGGCTAGGCTTAAGGCCTGGGCACAAGTGCGGGCTAGGCTTAAGGCCTGGGCACAAGTGCGGGCTAGGCTTAAGGCCGGGGCACAAGTGCGGGCTAGGCTTAAGGCCTGGGCACAAGTGCGGGCTAGGCTTAAGGCCTGGGCACAAGTGCGGGCTAGGCTTAAGGCCTGGGCACAAGTGCGGGCTAGGCTTTAGGCCTGGGCACAAGTGCGGGCTAGGCTTAAGGCCTGGGCACAAGTGCGGGCTAGGCTTAAGGCCTGGGCACAAGTGCGGGCTAGGCTTAAGGCCTGAGCACAAGTGCAGGCTAGGCTTAAGGCCTGGGCATAAGTGCAGTGCTGGCTAGGATCAAGGCAGGGGGCACAAGTGCGGGCTAGGCTTAAGGCAGGGGCACAAGTGCGGGCTTGGCTTAAGGCCTGGGCACAAGTGCGGGCTCGGCTTAAGGCAGGGGCACAAGTGCAGGCTAGGCTTAAGGCCGGGGCACAAGTGCGGGCTAGGCTTAAGGCCGGGGCACAAGTGCGGGCTAGGCTTATGGCCTGAGGACAAGTGCGGGCTAGGCTTAAGGCCTGGGCACAAGTGCGGGCTAAGCTTAAGGCCGGGGCACAAGTGCGGGCTCGGCTTAAGGCCGGGGCACAAGTGCGGGCTCGGCTTAAGGCCGGGGCACAAGTGCGGGCTCGGCTTAAGGCCGGGGCACAAGTGCGGGCTCGGCTTAAGGCCGGGGCACAAGTGCGGGCTAGGCTTAAGGCCTGGGCACAAGTGCGGGCTAGGCTTAAGGCCTGGGCACAAGTGCGGGCTCGGCTTAAGGCAGGGGCACAAGTGCGGGCTCGGCTTAAGGCAGGGGCACAAGTGCGGGCTCGGCTTAAGGCAGGGGCACAAGTGCGGGCTCGGCTTAAGGCAGGGGCACAAGTGCGGGCTCGGCTTAAGGCCGGGGCACAAGTGCGGGCTCGGCTTAAGGCCGGGGCACAAGTGCGGGCTCGGCTTAAGGCCGGGGCACAAGTGCGGGCTCGGCTTAAGGCCGGGGCACAAGTGCGGGCTCGGCTTAAGGCCGGGGCACAACTGCGGGCTCGGCTTAAGGCCGGGGCACAAGTGCGGGCTAAGCTTAAAGCCGGGGCACAAGTGTGGGCTAAGCTTAAAGCCGGGGCACAAGTGTGGGCTAAGCTTAAGGCCTGGGCACAAGTGCGGGCTAGGCTTAAGGCCTGGGCACAAGTGCGGGTTAGGCTTAAGGCCGGGGCACAAGTGCGGGCTAGGCTTAAGGCCGGGGCACAAGTGCGGGCTAGGCTTAAGGCCGGGGCACAAGTGCAGGCTAGGCTTAAGGCCTGGGCACAAGTGCAGTGCTGGCTAGGATCAAGGCAGGGGCCACAAGTGCCGGCTAGGCTTAAGGCATGGGCACAAGTGCCAGCCAGGCTTAAGGCCTGGGCACAAGTGCGGGCTAGGCTTACGGCATGGGCACAAGTGCAGTGCTGGCCAGGATCAAGGCAGGGGGCACAAGTGCTGGCTAGGCTTAAGGCATTCAGCTAACTCTTTGCACTCTTTGCATAAAGGGTTAGGCACCCATAGGGGTGAAGAGCTAGCTTTCACCCCTCTACTCTGTACTTGGACATTTAGGACTAGATCCTTTGCTGTACAGTGCGGAGCCTCTCCATAACCCCATGCTCCAAGCGACCAGGCACTTCTTGTCTGTCCTCCGTAAATGGGTAATGCCTTCTTCCCCAATTACAGTCGTGCATGCGCATTCAGACGGGACAAGAGCGAAGAGCGTAAAGCTGGCCCTATGTGCATAACCAACATGAAGCTGAAGACAAAAACAAACAAACAAGCATTCAAGGGGCTCAAAAGTGCAGGCTAGGCTTAAGGCCTGGGCACAAGTGCGGGCTAGGCTTAAGGCCTTGGCACAAGTGCTGGCTAGGATCAAGGCAGGGGGCACAAGTGCAGGCTAGGCTTAAGGCCTGGGCACAAGTGCGGGCTAGGTTTAAGGCCTGGGCACAAGTGCGGGCTAGGCTTAAGGCCTGGGCACAAGTGCGGGCTAGGCTTAAGGCCTGGGCACAAGTGCGGGCTAGGCTTAAGGCCGGGGCACAAGTGCGGGCTAGGCTTAAGGCCGGGGCACAAGTGCGGGCTAGGCTTAAGGCCGGGGCACAAGTGCGGGCTAGGCTTATGGCCTGAGGACAAGTGCGGGCTAGGCTTAAGGCCTGGGCACAAGTGCGGGCTAGGCTTAAGGCCAGGGCACAAGTGCGGGCTAGGCTTAAGGCCAGGGCACAAGTGCGGGCTAGGCTTAAGGCCTGGGCACAAGTGCGGGCTCGGCTTAAGGCAGGGGCACAAGTGCGGGCTCGGCTTAAGGCAGGGGCACAAGTGCGGGCTCGGCTTAAGGCAGGGGCACAAGTGCGGGCTCGGCTTAAGGCAGGGGCACAAGTGCGGGCTCGGCTTAAGGCCGGGGCACAAGTGCGGGCTCGGCTTAAGGCCGGGGCACAAGTGCGGGCTCGGCTTAAGGCCGGGGCACAACTGCGGGCTCGGCTTAAGGCCGGGGCACAAGTGCGGGCTAAGCTTAAAGCCGGGGCACAAGTGTGGGCTAAGCTTAAAGCCGGGGCACAAGTGTGGGCTAAGCTTAAGGCCTGGGCACAAGTGCGGGCTAGGCTTAAGGCCTGGGCACAAGTGCGGGTTAGGCTTAAGGCCGGGGCACAAGTGCGGGCTAGGCTTAAGGCCGGGGCACAAGTGCGGGCTAGGCTTAAGGCCGGGGCACAAGTGCAGGCTAGGCTTAAGGCCTGGGCACAAGTGCAGTGCTGGCTAGGATCAAGGCAGGGGCCACAAGTGCCGGCTAGGCTTAAGGCATGGGCACAAGTGCCAGCCAGGCTTAAGGCCTGGGCACAAGTGCGGGCTAGGCTTACGGCATGGGCACAAGTGCAGTGCTGGCCAGGATCAAGGCAGGGGGCACAAGTGCTGGCTAGGCTTAAGGCATTCAGCTAACTCTTTGCACTCTTTGCATAAAGGGTTAGGCACCCATAGGGGTGAAGAGCTAGCTTTCACCCCTCTACTCTGTACTTGGACATTTAGGACTAGATCCTTTGTTGTACAGTGCGGAGCCTCTCCATAACCCCATGCTCCAAGCGACCAGGCACTTCTTGTCTGTCCTCCGTAAATGGGTAATGCCTTCTTCCCCAATTACAGTCGTGCATGCGCATTCAGACGGGACAAGAGCGAAGAGCGTAAAGCTGGCCCTATGTGCATAACCAACATGAAGCTGAAGACAAAAACAAACAAACAAGCATTCAAGGGGCTCAAAAGTGCAGGCTAGGCTTAAGGCCTGGGCACAAGTGCGGGCTAGGCTTAAGGCCTGGGCACAAGTGCGGGCTAGGCTTAAGGCCTGGACACAAGTGCGGGCTAGGCTTAAGGCCGGGGCACAAGTGCAGGCTAGGCTTAAGGCCTGGGCACAAGTGCAGTGCTGGCTAGGATCAAGGCAGGGGCCACAAGTGCCGGCTAGGCTTAAGGCATGGGCACAAGTGCCAGCCAGGCTTAAGGCATGGGCACAAGTGCAGTGCTGGCCAGGATCAAGGCAGGGGGCACAAGTGCTGGCTAGGCTTAAGGCATTCAGCTAACTCTTTGCACTCTTTGCATAAAGGGTTAGGCACCCATAGGGGTGAAGAGCTAGCTTTCACCCCTCTACTCTGTACTTGGACATTTAGGACTAGATCCTTTGTTGTACAGTGCGGAGCCTCTCCATAACCCCATGCTCCAAGCGACCAGGCACTTCTTGTCTGTCCTCCGTAAATGGGTAATGCCTTCTTCCCCAATTACAGTCGTGCATGCGCATTCAGACGGGACAAGAGCGAAGAGCGTAAAGCTGGCCCTATGTGCATAACCAACATGAAGCTGAAGACAAAAACAAACAAACAAGCATTCAAGGGGCTCAAAAGTGCAGGCTAGGCTTAAGGCCTGGGCACAAGTGCGGGCTAGGCTTAAGGCCTGGGCACAAGTGCGGGCTAGGCTTAAGGCCGGGGCACAAGTGCGGGCTAGGCTTAAGGCCGGGGCACAAGTGCGGGCTAGGCTTAAGGCCGGGGCACAAGTGCGGGCTAGGCTTATGGCCTGAGGACAAGTGCGGGCTAGGCTTAAGGCCAGGGCACAAGTGCGGGCTAGGCTTAAGGCCAGGGCACAAGTGCGGGCTAGGCTTAAGGCCAGGGCACAAGTGCGGGCTAGGCTTAAGGCCTGGGCACAAGTGCGGGCTAGGCTTAAGGCCTGGGCACAAGTGCGGGCTAGGCTTAAGGCCTGGGCACAAGTGCGGGCTAGGCTTAAGGCCTGGGCACAAGTGCGGGCTAAGCTTAAGGCCTGGACACAAGTGCGGGCTAGGCTTAAGGCAGGGGCACAAGTGCGGGCTAGGCTTAAGGCCTGGGCACAAGTGCGGGCTTGGCTTAAGGCCTGGGCACAAGTGCTGGCTAGGATCAAGGCAGGGGGCACAAGTGCGGGCTAGGCTTAAGGCCTGGGCACAAGTGCGGGCTAGGCTTAAGGCCTGGGCACAAGTGCGGGCTAGGCTTAAGGCCTGGGCACAAGTGCGGGCTAGGCTTAAGGCCTGGGCACAAGTGCGGGCTAGGCTTAAGGCCTGGGCACAAGTGCGGGCTAGGCTTAAGGCCGGGGCACAAGTGCGGGCTAGGCTTAAGGCCGGGGCACAAGTGCGGGCTAGGCTTAAGGCCTGGGCACAAGTGCGGGCTAGGCTTAAGGCCTGGGCACAAGTGCGGGCTAGGCTTAAGGCCTGGGCACAAGTGCGGGCTAGGCTTAAGGCCTGGGCACAAGTGCGGGCTAGGCTTTAGGCCTGGGCACAAGTGCGGGCTAGGCTTAAGGCCTGGGCACAAGTGCGGGCTAGGCTTAAGGCCTGGGCACAAGTGCGGGCTAGGCTTAAGGCCTGGGCACAAGTGCGGGCTAGGCTTAAGGCAGGGGCACAAGTGCGGGCTCGGCTTAAGGCAGGGGCACAAGTGCGGGCTCGGCTTAAGGCCGGGGCACAAGTGCGGGCTAGGCATAAGGCCGGGGCACAAGTGCGGGCTAGGCTTATGGCCTGAGGACAAGTGCGGGCTAGGCTTAAGGCCTGGGCACAAGTGCGGGCTAAGCTTAAGGCCGGGGCACAAGTGCGGGCTCGGCTTAAGGCCGGGGCACAAGTGCGGGCTCGGCTTAAGGCCGGGGCACAAGTGCGGGCTCGGCTTAAGGCCGGGGCACAAGTGCGGGCTAGGCTTAAGGCCTGGGCACAAGTGCGGGCTAGGCTTAAGGCCTGGGCACAAGTGCGGGCTAGGCTTAAGGCCTGGGCACAAGTGCGGGCTAGGCTTAAGGCCTGGGCACAAGTGCGGGCTAGGCTTAAGGCCTGGGCACAAGTGCGGGCTAGGCTTAAGGCCTGGGCACAAGTGCGGGCTAAGCTTAAAGCCGGGGCACAAGTGTGGGCTAAGCTTAAGGCCTGGGCACAAGTGCGGGCTAGGCTTAAGGCCTGGGCACAAGTGCGGGTTAGGCTTAAGGCCGGGGCACAAGTGCGGGCTAGGCTTAAGGCCTGGGCACAAGTGCGGGCTAGGCTTAAGGCCTGGGCACAAGTGCGGGCTAGGCTTAAGGCCTGGGCACAAGTGCGGGCTAGGCTTAAGGCCGGGGCACAAGTGCAGGCTAGGCTTAAGGCCTGGGCACAAGTGCAGTGCTGGCTAGGATCAAGGCAGGGGCCACAAGTGCCGGCTAGGCTTAAGGCCTGGGCACAAGTGCGGGCTAGGCTTAAGGCCTGGGCACAAGTGCGGGTTAGGCTTAAGGCCGGGGCACAAGTGCGGGCTAGGCTTAAGGCCTGGGCACAAGTGCGGGCTAGGCTTAAGGCCTGGGCACAAGTGCGGGCTAGGCCTAAGGCCTGGACACAAGTGTGGGCTAGGCTTAAGGCCGGGGCACAAGTGCAGGCTAGGCTTAAGGCCTGGGCACAAGTGCAGTGCTGGCTAGGATCAAGGCAGGGGCCACAAGTGCCGGCTAGGCTTAAGGCATGGGCACAAGTGCCAGCCAGGCTTAAGGCATGGGCACAAGTGCAGTGCTGGCCAGGATCAAGGCAGGGGGCACAAGTGCTGGCTAGGCTTAAGGCATTCAGCTAACTCTTTGCACTCTTTGCATAAAGGGTTAGGCACCCATAGGGGTGAAGAGCTAGCTTTCACCCCTCTACTCTGTACTTGGACATTTAGGACTAGATCCTTTGTTGTACAGTGCGGAGCCTCTCCATAACCCCATGCTCCAAGCGACCAGGCACTTCTTGTCTGTCCTCCGTAAATGGGTAATGCCTTCTTCCCCAATTACAGTCGTGCATGCGCATTCAGACGGGACAAGAGCGAAGAGCGTAAAGCTGGCCCTATGTGCATAACCAACATGAAGCTGAAGACAAAAACAAACAAACAAGCATTCAAGGGGCTCAAAAGTGCAGGCTAGGCTTAAGGCCTGGGCACAAGTGCGGGCTAGGCTTAAGGCCTGGGCACAAGTGCGGGCTAGGCTTAAGGCCGGGGCACAAGTGCGGGCTAGGCTTAAGGCCGGGGCACAAGTGCGGGCTAGGCTTAAGGCCGGGGCACAAGTGCGGGCTAGGCTTATGGCCTGAGGACAAGTGCGGGCTAGGCTTAAGGCCTGGGCACAAGTGCGGGCTAGGCTTAAGGCCTGGGCACAAGTGCGGGCTAGGCTTAAGGCCAGGGCACAAATGCGGGCTAGGCTTAAGGCCAGGGCACAAGTGCGGGCTAGGCTTAAGGCCTGGGCACAAGTGCGGGCTAGGCTTAAGGCCTGGGCACAAGTGCGGGCTAGGCTTAAGGCCTGGGCACAAGTGCGGGCTAGGCTTAAGGCCTGGGCACAAGTGCGGGCTAGGCTTAAGGCCTGGACACAAGTGCGGGCTAGGCTTAAGGCAGGGGCACAAGTGCGGGCTAGGCTTAAGGCCTGGGCACAAGTGCGGGCTTGGCTTAAGGCCTGGGCACAAGTGCGGGCTAGGCTTAAGGCCTGGGCACAAGTGCGGGCTAGGCTTAAGGCCTGGGCACAAGTGCGGGCTAGGCTTAAGGCCTGGGCACAAGTGCGGGCTAGGCTTAAGGCCGGGGCACAAGTGCGGGCTAGGCTTAAGGCCTGGGCACAAGTGCGGGCTAGGCTTAAGGCCTGGGCACAAGTGCGGGCTAGGCTTAAGGCCTGGGCACAAGTGCGGGCTAGGCTTTAGGCCTGGGCACAAGTGCGGGCTAGGCTTAAGGCCTGGGCACAAGTGCGGGCTAGGCTTAAGGCCTGGGCACAAGTGCGGGCTAGGCTTAAGGCCTGAGCACAAGTGCAGGCTAGGCTTAAGGCCTGGGCATAAGTGCAGTGCTGGCTAGGATCAAGGCAGGGGGCACAAGTGCGGGCTAGGCTTAAGGCAGGGGCACAAGTGCGGGCTTGGCTTAAGGCCTGGGCACAAGTGCGGGCTCGGCTTAAGGCAGGGGCACAAGTGCAGGCTAGGCTTAAGGCCGGGGCACAAGTGCGGGCTAGGCTTAAGGCCGGGGCACAAGTGCGGGCTAGGCTTATGGCCTGAGGACAAGTGCGGGCTAGGCTTAAGGCCTGGGCACAAGTGCGGGCTAAGCTTAAGGCCGGGGCACAAGTGCGGGCTCGGCTTAAGGCCGGGGCACAAGTGCGGGCTCGGCTTAAGGCCGGGGCACAAGTGCGGGCTCGGCTTAAGGCCGGGGCACAAGTGCGGGCTAGGCTTAAGGCCTGGGCACAAGTGCGGGCTAGGCTTAAGGCCTGGGCACAAGTGCGGGCTCGGCTTAAGGCAGGGGCACAAGTGCGGGCTCGGCTTAAGGCAGGGGCACAAGTGCGGGCTCGGCTTAAGGCAGGGGCACAAGTGCGGGCTCGGCTTAAGACAGGGGCACAAGTGCGGGCTCGGCTTAAGGCCGGGGCACAAGTGCGGGCTCGGCTTAAGGCCGGGGCACAAGTGCGGGCTCGGCTTAAGGCCGGGGCACAAGTGCGGGCTCGGCTTAAGGCCGGGGCACAAGTGCGGGCTCGGCTTAAGGCCGGGGCACAAGTGCGGGCTCGGCTTAAGGCCGGGGCACAACTGCGGGCTCGGCTTAAGGCCGGGGCACAAGTGTGGGCTAAGCTTAAAGCCGGGGCACAAGTGCGGGCTAAGCTTAAGGCCTGGGCACAAGTGCGGGCTAGGCTTAAGGCCTGGGCACAAGTGCGGGTTAGGCTTAAGGCCGGGGCACAAGTGCGGGCTAGGCTTAAGGCCGGGGCACAAGTGCGGGCTAGGCTTAAGGCCGGGGCACAAGTGCAGGCTAGGCTTAAGGCCTGGGCACAAGTGCAGTGCTGGCTAGGATCAAGGCAGGGGCCACAAGTGCCGGCTAGGCTTAAGGCATGGGCACAAGTGCCAGCCAGGCTTAAGGCCTGGGCACAAGTGCGGGCTAGGCTTACGGCATGGGCACAAGTGCAGTGCTGGCCAGGATCAAGGCAGGGGGCACAAGTGCTGGCTAGGCTTAAGGCATTCAGCTAACTCTTTGCACTCTTTGCATAAAGGGTTAGGCACCCATAGGGGTGAAGAGCTAGCTTTCACCCCTCTACTCTGTACTTGGACATTTAGGACTAGATCCTTTGTTGTACAGTGCGGAGCCTCTCCATAACCCCATGCTCCAAGCGACCAGGCACTTCTTGCCTGTCCTCCGTAAATGGGTAATGCCTTCTTCCCCAATTACAGTCGTGCATGCGCATTCAGACGGGACAAGAGCGAAGAGCGTAAAGCTGGCCCTATGTGCATAACCAACATGAAGCTGAAGACAAAAACAAACAAACAAGCATTCAAGGGGCTCAAAAGTGCAGGCTAGGCTTAAGGCCTGGGCACAAGTGCGGGCTAGGCTTAAGGCCTTGGCACAAGTGCTGGCTAGGATCAAGGCAGGGGGCACAAGTGCAGGCTAGGCTTAAGGCCTGGGCACAAGTGCGGGCTAGGTTTAAGGCCTGGGCACAAGTGCGGGCTAGGCTTAAGGCCTGGGCACAAGTGCGGGCTAGGCTTAAGGCCTGGGCACAAGTGCGGGCTAGGCTTAAGGCCGGGGCACAAGTGCGGGCTAGGCTTAAGGCCGGGGCACAAGTGCGGGCTAGGCTTAAGGCCGGGGCACAAGTGCGGGCTAGGCTTATGGCCTGAGGACAAGTGCGGGCTAGGCTTAAGGCCTGGGCACAAGTGCGGGCTAGGCTTAAGGCCAGGGCACAAGTGCGGGCTAGGCTTAAGGCCAGGGCACAAGTGCGGGCTAGGCTTAAGGCCTGGGCACAAGTGCGGGCTAGGCTTTAGGCCTGGGCACAAGTGCGGGCTAGGCTTAAGGCCTGGGCACAAGTGCGGGCTAGGCTTAAGGCCTGGGCACAAGTGCGGGCTAGGCTTAAGGCAGGGGCACAAGTGCGGGCTAGGCTTAAGGCAGGGGCACAAGTGCGGGCTAGGCTTAAGGCCTGGGCACAAGTGCGGGCTAGGCTTAAGGCCTGGGCACAAGTGCGGGCTAGGATCAAGGCAGGGGGCACAAGTGCGGGCTAGGCTTAAGGCCTGGGCACAAGTGCGGGCTAGGCTTAAGGCCTGGGCACAAGTGCGGGCTAGGCTTAAGGCCTGGGCACAAGTGCGGGCTAGGCTTAAGGCCTGGGCACAAGAGCGGGCTAGGCTTAAGGCCTGGGCACAAGTGCGGGCTAGGCTTAAGGCCTGGGCACAAGTGCGGGCTAGGCTTAAGGCCTGGGCACAAGTGCGGGCTGGGCTTTAGGCCTGGGCACAAGTGCGGGCTAGGCTTAAGGCAGGGGCACAAGTGCAGGCTAGGCTTAAGGCAGGGGCACAAGTGCGGGCTAGGCTTAAGGCCTGGGCACAAGTGCAGGCTAGGCTTAAGGCAGGGGCACAAGTGCGGGCTCGGCTTAAGGCAGGGGCACAAGTGCGGGCTCGGCTTAAGGCAGGGGCACAAGTGCGGGCTCGGCTTAAGGCCGAGGCACAAGTGCGGGGTCGGCTTAAGGCCAAGGCACAAGTGCGGGCTAGGCTTAAGGCCTGGGCACAAGTGCGGGCTAAGCTTAAAGCCGGGGCACAAGTGCGGGCTAAGCTTAAAGCCGGGGCACAAGTGCGGGCTAAGCTTAAAGCCGGGGCACAAGTGCGGGCTAAGCTTAAAGCCGGGGCACAAGTGCGGGCTAGGCTTAAGGCCTGGGCACAAGTGCGGGTTAGGCTTAAGGCATGGGCACAAGTGCGGGCTAGGCTTAAGGCCGGGGCACAAGTGCGGGCTAGGCTTAAGGCCGGGGCACAAGTGCGGGCTAGGCTTAAGGCCGGGGCACAAGTGCGGGCTAGGCTTAAGGCCGGGGCACAAGTGCGGGCTAGGCTTAAGGCCTGGGTACAAGTGCGGGCTAGGCTTAAGGCCTGGGCACAAGTGCGGGTTAGACTTAAGGCCGGGGCACAAGTGCGGGCTAGGCTTAAGGCCGGGGCACAAGTGCGGGCTAGGCTTAAGGCCGGGGCACAAGTGCGGGCTAGGCTTAAGGCCGGGGCACAAGTGCGGGCTAGGCTTAAGGCCGGGGCACAAGTGCGGGCTAGGCTTAAGGCCGGGGCACAAGTGCGGGCTAGGCTTAAGGCCGGGGCACAAGTGCGGGCTAGGCTTAAGGCCGGGGCACAAGTGCGGGCTAGGCTTAAGGCCTGGGCACAAGTGCAGGCTAGGCTTAAGGCCTGGGCACAAGTGCAGGCTAGGCTAGGATCAAGGCAGGGGCCACAAGTGCCGGCTAGGCTTAAGGCATGGGCACAAGTGCCAGCCAGGCTTAAGGCCTGGGCACAAGTGCGGGCTAGGCTTAAGGCCTGGGCACAAGTGTGGGCTAGGCTTACGGCATGGGCACAAGTGCAGTGCTGGCCAGGATCAAGGCAGGGGGCACAAGTGCTGGCTAGGCTTAAGGCATTCAGCTAACTCTTTGCACTCTTTGCATAAAGGGTTAGGCACCCATAGGGGTGAAGAGCTAGCTTTCACCCCTCTACTCTGTACTTGGACATTTAGGACTAGATCCTTTGTTGTACAGTGCGGAGCCTCTCCATAACCCCATGCTCCAAGCGACCAGGCACTTCTTGTCTGTCCTCCGTAAATGGGTAATGCCTTCTTCCCCAATTAAAGTCGTGCATGCGCATTCAGACGGGACAAGAGCGAAGAGTGTAAAGCTGGCCCTATGTGCATAACCAACATGAAGCTGAAGACAAAAACAAACAAACAAGCATTCAAGGGGCTCAAAAGTGCAGGCTAGGCTTAAGGCCTGGGCACAAGTGCGGGCTAGGCTTAAGGCCTGGGCACAAGTGCTGGCTAGGATCAAGGCAGGGGGCACAAGTGCGGGCTAGGCTTAAGGCCTGGGCACAAGTGCGGGCTAGGCTTAAGGCCTGGGCACAAGTGCGGGCTAGGCTTAAGGCCTGGGCACAAGTGCGGGCTAGGCTTAAGGCCTGGCCACAAGTGCGGGCTAGGCTTAAGGCCTGGGCACAAGTGCGGCCTGGACACAAGTGCGGGCTAGGCTTAAGGCAGGGGCACAAGTGCGGGCTAGGCTTAAGGCAGGGGCACAAGTGCGGGCTTGGCTTAAGGCCTGGGCACAAGTGCGGGCTAGGCTTAAGGCCTGGGCACAAGTGCTGGCTAGGATCAAGGCAGGGGGCACAAGTGCGGGCTAGGCTTAAGGCCTGGGCACAAGTGCGGGCTAGGCTTAAGGCCTGGGCACAAGTGTGGGCTAAGCTTAAAGCCGGGGCACAAGTGCGGGCTAAGCTTAAAGCCGGGGCACAAGTGCGGGCTAGGCTTAAGGCCTGGGCATAAGTGCAGTGCTGGCTAGGATCAAGGCAGGGGGCACAAGTGCGGGCTAGGCTTAAGGCCTGGGCACAAGTGCTGGCTAGGATCAAGGCAGGGGGCACAAGTGCGGGCTAGGCTTAAGGCCTGGGCACAAGTGCGGGCTAGGCTTAAGGCCTGGGCACAAGTGCGGGCTAGGCTTAAGGCCTGGGCACAAGTGCGGGCTAGGCTTAAGGCCTGGGCACAAGTGCGGGCTAGGCTTAAGGCCTGGGCACAAGTGCGGGCTAGGCTTAAGGCCTGGGCACAAGTGCGGGCTAGGCTTAAGGCCTGGGCACAAGTGCGGGCTAGGCTTAAGGCCTGGGCACAAGTGCGGGCTAGGCTTAAGGCCTGGGCACAAGTGCGGGCTAGGCTTAAGGCCTGGGCACAAGTGCAGGCTAGGCTTAAGGCCTGGGCACAAGTGCAGTGCTGGCTAGGACCAAGGCAGGGGGCACAAGTGCGGGCTAGGCTTAAGGCCTGGGCACAAGTGCGGGCTAGGCTTAAGGCTTGGGCACAAGTGCGGGCTGGGCTTAAGGCTTGGGCACAAGTGCGGGCTGGGCTTAAGGCCTGGGCACAAGTGCGGGCTAGGCTTAAGGCCTGGGCACAAGTGCGGGCTAGGCTTAAGGCAGGGGCACAAGTGCGGGCTAGGCTTAAGGCAGGGGCACAAGTGCGGGCTTGGCTTAAGGCCTGGGCACAAGTGCTGGCTAGGATCAAGGCAGGGGGCACAAGTGCGGGCTAGGCTTAAGGCCTGGGCACAAGTGCGGGCTAGGCTTAAGGCCTGGGCACAAGAGCGGGCTAGGCTTAAGGCCTGGGCACAAGTGCGGGCTAGGCTTAAGGCCAGGGCACAAGTGCGGGCTAGGCTTAAGGCCCGAGCACACGTGCGGGCTAGGCTTTAGGTCTGGGCACAAGTGCGGGCTAGGCTTAAGGCAGGGGCACAAGTGCGGGCTAGGCTTAAGGCAGGGGCACAAGTGCGGGCTAGGCTTAAGGCCTGGGCACAAGTGCGGGCTAGGCTTAAGGCAGGGGCACAAGTGCGGGCTCGGCTTAAGGCAGGGGCACAAGTGCGGGCTCGGCTTAAGGCAGGGGCACAAGTGCGGGCTCGGCTTAAGGCAGGGGCACAAGTGCGGGCTCGGCTTAAGGCAGGGGCACAAGTGCGGGCTCGACTTAAGGCAGGGGCACAAGTGCGGGCTCGGCTTAAGGCCGGGGCACAAGTGCGGGCTCGGCTTAAGGCCGGGGCACAAGTGCGGGCTCGGCTTAAGGCCGGGGCACAAGTGCGGGCTAGGCTTAAGGCCTGGGCACAAGTGCGGGCTAAGCTTAAAGCCGGGGCACAAGTGCGGGCTAAGCTTAAAGCCGGGGCACAAGTGCGGGCTAGGCTTAAGGCCTGGGCACAAGTGCGGGCTAGGCTTAAGGCCTGGGCACAAGTGCGGGTTAGGCTTAAGGCCGGGGCACAAGTGCGGGCTAGGCTTAAGGCCGGGGCACAAGTGCGGGCTAGGCTTAAGGCCAGGGCACAAGTGCAGGCTAGGCTTAAGGCCTGGGCACAAGTGCTGGCTAGGATCAAGGCAGGGGGCACAAGTGCGGGCTAGGCTTAAGGCAGGGGCACAAGTGCGGGCTTGGCTTAAGGCCTGGGCACAAGTGCGGGCTAGGCTTAAGGCCTGGGCACAAGTGCTGGCTAGGATCAAGGCAGGGGGCACAAGTGCGGGCTAGGCTTAAGGCCTGGGCACAAGTGCGGGCTAGGCTTAAGGCCTGGCCACAAGTGCGGGCTAGGCTTAAGGCCTGGGCACAAGTGCGGCCTGGACACAAGTGCGGGCTAGGCTTAAGGCAGGGGCACAAGTGCGGGCTAGGCTTAAGGCAGGGGCACAAGTGCGGGCTTGGCTTAAGGCCTGGGCACAAGTGCGGGCTAGGCTTAAGGCCTGGGCACAAGTGCTGGCTAGGATCAAGGCAGGGGGCACAAGTGCGGGCTAGGCTTAAGGCCTGGGCACAAGTGCGGGCTAGGCTTAAGGCCTGGGCACAAGTGTGGGCTAAGCTTAAAGCCGGGGCACAAGTGCGGGCTAAGCTTAAAGCCGGGGCACAAGTGCGGGCTAGGCTTAAGGCCTGGGCATAAGTGCAGTGCTGGCTAGGATCAAGGCAGGGGGCACAAGTGCGGGCTAGGCTTAAGGCCTGGGCACAAGTGCTGGCTAGGATCAAGGCAGGGGGCACAAGTGCGGGCTAGGCTTAAGGCCTGGGCACAAGTGCGGGCTAGGCTTAAGGCCTGGGCACAAGTGCGGGCTAGGCTTAAGGCCTGGGCACAAGTGCGGGCTAGGCTTAAGGCCTGGGCACAAGTGCGGGCTAGGCTTAAGGCCTGGGCACAAGTGCGGGCTAGGCTTAAGGCCTGGGCACAAGTGCGGGCTAGGCTTAAGGCCTGGGCACAAGTGCGGGCTAGGCTTAAGGCCTGGGCACAAGTGCGGGCTAGGCTTAAGGCCTGGGCACAAGTGCGGGCTAGGCTTAAGGCCTGGGCACAAGTGCAGGCTAGGCTTAAGGCCTGGGCACAAGTGCAGTGCTGGCTAGGACCAAGGCAGGGGGCACAAGTGCGGGCTAGGCTTAAGGCCTGGGCACAAGTGCGGGCTAGGCTTAAGGCTTGGGCACAAGTGCGGGCTGGGCTTAAGGCTTGGGCACAAGTGCGGGCTGGGCTTAAGGCCTGGGCACAAGTGCGGGCTAGGCTTAAGGCCTGGGCACAAGTGCGGGCTAGGCTTAAGGCAGGGGCACAAGTGCGGGCTAGGCTTAAGGCAGGGGCACAAGTGCGGGCTTGGCTTAAGGCCTGGGCACAAGTGCTGGCTAGGATCAAGGCAGGGGGCACAAGTGCGGGCTAGGCTTAAGGCCTGGGCACAAGTGCGGGCTAGGCTTAAGGCCTGGGCACAAGAGCGGGCTAGGCTTAAGGCCTGGGCACAAGTGCGGGCTAGGCTTAAGGCCAGGGCACAAGTGCGGGCTAGGCTTAAGGCCCGAGCACACGTGCGGGCTAGGCTTTAGGTCTGGGCACAAGTGCGGGCTAGGCTTAAGGCAGGGGCACAAGTGCGGGCTAGGCTTAAGGCAGGGGCACAAGTGCGGGCTAGGCTTAAGGCCTGGGCACAAGTGCGGGCTAGGCTTAAGGCAGGGGCACAAGTGCGGGCTCGGCTTAAGGCAGGGGCACAAGTGCGGGCTCGGCTTAAGGCAGGGGCACAAGTGCGGGCTCGGCTTAAGGCAGGGGCACAAGTGCGGGCTCGGCTTAAGGCAGGGGCACAAGTGCGGGCTCGACTTAAGGCAGGGGCACAAGTGCGGGCTCGGCTTAAGGCCGGGGCACAAGTGCGGGCTCGGCTTAAGGCCGGGGCACAAGTGCGGGCTCGGCTTAAGGCCGGGGCACAAGTGCGGGCTAGGCTTAAGGCCTGGGCACAAGTGCGGGCTAAGCTTAAAGCCGGGGCACAAGTGCGGGCTAAGCTTAAAGCCGGGGCACAAGTGCGGGCTAGGCTTAAGGCCTGGGCACAAGTGCGGGCTAGGCTTAAGGCCTGGGCACAAGTGCGGGTTAGGCTTAAGGCCGGGGCACAAGTGCGGGCTAGGCTTAAGGCCGGGGCACAAGTGCGGGCTAGGCTTAAGGCCAGGGCACAAGTGCAGGCTAGGCTTAAGGCCTGGGCACAAGTGCTGGCTAGGATCAAGGCAGGGGGCACAAGTGCGGGCTAGGCTTAAGGCCTGGGCACAAGTGCGGGCTAGGCTTAAGGCCTGGGCACAAGTGCGGGCTAGGCTTAAGGCCTGGGCACAAGTGCGGGCTAGGCTTAAGGCCTGGGCACAAGTGCAGGCTAGGCTTAAGGCCTGGGCACAAGTGCAGTGCTGGCTAGGATCAAGGCAGGGGGCACAAGTGCGGGCTAGGCTTAAGGCCTGGGCACAAGTGCGGGCTAGGCTTAAGGCCTGGGCACAAGTGCGGGTTAGGCTTAAGGCCGGGGCACAAGTGCGGGCTAGGCTTAAGGCCGGGGCACAAGTGCAGGCTAGGCTTAAGGCCGGGGCACAAGTGCAGGCTAGGCTTAAGGCCTGGGCACAAGTGCAGTGCTGGCTAGGATCAAGGCAGGGGCCACAAGTGCCGGCTAGGCTTAAGGCATGGGCACAAGTGCCAGCCAGGCTTAAGGCCTGGGCACAAGTGCGGGCTAGGCTTACGGCATGGGCACAAGTGCAGTGCTGGCCAGGATCAAGGCAGGGGGCACAAGTGCTGGCTAGGCTTAAGGCATTCAGCTAACTCTTTGCACTCTTTGCATAAAGGGTTAGGGGCACCCATAGGGGTGAAGAGCTAGCTTTCACCCCTCTACTCTGTACTTGGACATTTAGGACTAGATCCTTTGTTGTACAGTGCGGAGCCTCTCCATAACCCCATGCTCCAAGCGACCAGGCACTTCTTGTCTGTCCTCCGTAAATGGGTAATGCCTTCTTCCCCAATTAAAGTCGTGCATGCGCATTCAGACGGGACAAGAGCGAAGAGTGTAAAGCTGGCCCTATGTGCATAACCAACATGAAGCTGAAGACAAAAACAAACAAACAAGCATTCAAGGGGCTCAAAAGTGCAGGCTAGGCTTAAGGCCTGGGCACAAGTGCGGGCTAGGCTTAAGGCCTGGGCACAAGTGCTGGCTAGGATCAAGGCAGGGGGCACAAGTGCGGGCTAGGCTTAAGGCCTGGGCACAAGTGCGGGCTAGGCTTAAGGCCTGGGCACAAGTGCGGGCTAGGCTTAAGGCCTGGGCACAAGTGCGGGCTAGGCTTAAGGCCTGGCCACAAGTGCGGGCTAGGCTTAAGGCCTGGGCACAAGTGCGGCCTGGACACAAGTGCGGGCTAGGCTTAAGGCAGGGGCACAAGTGCGGGCTAGGCTTAAGGCAGGGGCACAAATGCGGGCTTGGCTTAAGGCCTGGGCACAAGTGCGGGCTAGGCTTAAGGCCTGGGCACAAGTGCTGGCTAGGATCAAGGCAGGGGGCACAAGTGCGGGCTAGGCTTAAGGCCTGGGCACAAGTGCGGGCTAGGCTTAAGGCCTGGGCACAAGTGTGGGCTAAGCTTAAAGCCGGGGCACAAGTGCGGGCTAAGCTTAAAGCCGGGGCACAAGTGCGGGCTAGGCTTAAGGCCTGGGCATAAGTGCAGTGCTGGCTAGGATCAAGGCAGGGGGCACAAGTGCGGGCTAGGCTTAAGGCCTGGGCACAAGTGCTGGCTAGGATCAAGGCAGGGGGCACAAGTGCGGGCTAGGCTTAAGGCCTGGGCACAAGTGCGGGCTAGGCTTAAGGCCTGGGCACAAGTGCGGGCTAGGCTTAAGGCCTGGGCACAAGTGCGGGCTAGGCTTAAGGCCTGGGCACAAGTGCGGGCTAGGCTTAAGGCCTGGGCACAAGTGCGGGCTAGGCTTAAGGCCTGGGCACAAGTGCGGGCTAGGCTTAAGGCCTGGGCACAAGTGCGGGCTAGGCTTAAGGCCTGGGCACAAGTGCGGGCTAGGCTTAAGGCCTGGGCACAAGTGCGGGCTAGGCTTAAGGCCTGGGCACAAGTGCGGGCTAGGCTTAAGGCCTGGGCACAAGTGCGGGCTAGGCTTAAGGCCTGGGCACAAGTGCAGGCTAGGCTTAAGGCCTGGGCACAAGTGCAGTGCTGGCTAGGACCAAGGCAGGGGGCACAAGTGCGGGCTAGGCTTAAGGCCTGGGCACAAGTGCGGGCTAGGCTTAAGGCTTGGGCACAAGTGCGGGCTGGGCTTAAGGCCTGGGCACAAGTGCGGGCTAGGCTTAAGGCCTGGGCACAAGTGCGGGCTAGGCTTAAGGCAGGGGCACAAGTGCGGGCTAGGCTTAAGGCAGGGGCACAAGTGCGGGCTTGGCTTAAGGCCTGGGCACAAGTGCTGGCTAGGATCAAGGCAGGGGGCACAAGTGCGGGCTAGGCTTAAGGCCTGGGCACAAGTGCGGGCTAGGCTTAAGGCCTGGGCACAAGAGCGGGCTAGGCTTAAGGCCTGGGCACAAGTGCGGGCTAGGCTTAAGGCCAGGGCACAAGTGCGGGCTAGGCTTAAGGCCCGAGCACACGTGCGGGCTAGGCTTTAGGTCTGGGCACAAGTGCGGGCTAGGCTTAAGGCAGGGGCACAAGTGCGGGCTAGGCTTAAGGCAGGGGCACAAGTGCGGGCTAGGCTTAAGGCCTGGGCACAAGTGCGGGCTAGGCTTAAGGCAGGGGCACAAGTGCGGGCTCGGCTTAAGGCAGGGGCACAAGTGCGGGCTCGGCTTAAGGCAGGGGCACAAGTGCGGGCTCGGCTTAAGGCAGGGGCACAAGTGCGGGCTCGGCTTAAGGCAGGGGCACAAGTGCGGGCTCGACTTAAGGCAGGGGCACAAGTGCGGGCTCGGCTTAAGGCCGGGGCACAAGTGCGGGCTCGGCTTAAGGCCGGGGCACAAGTGCGGGCTCGGCTTAAGGCCGGGGCACAAGTGCGGGCTAGGCTTAAGGCCTGGGCACAAGTGCGGGCTAAGCTTAAAGCCGGGGCACAAGTGCGGGCTAAGCTTAAAGCCGGGGCACAAGTGCGGGCTAGGCTTAAGGCCTGGGCACAAGTGCGGGCTAGGCTTAAGGCCTGGGCACAAGTGCGGGTTAGGCTTAAGGCCGGGGCACAAGTGCGGGCTAGGCTTAAGGCCGGGGCACAAGTGCGGGCTAGGCTTAAGGCCAGGGCACAAGTGCAGGCTAGGCTTAAGGCCTGGGCACAAGTGCTGGCTAGGATCAAGGCAGGGGGCACAAGTGCGGGCTAGGCTTAAGGCCTGGGCACAAGTGCGGGCTAGGCTTAAGGCCTGGGCACAAGTGCGGGCTAGGCTTAAGGCCTGGGCACAAGTGCAGGCTAGGCTTAAGGCCTGGGCACAAGTGCAGTGCTGGCTAGGATCAAGGCAGGGGGCACAAGTGCGGGCTAGGCTTAAGGCCTGGGCACAAGTGCGGGCTAGGCTTAAGGCCTGGGCACAAGTGCGGGTTAGGCTTAAGGCCGGGGCACAAGTGCGGGCTAGGCTTAAGGCCGGGGCACAAGTGCAGGCTAGGCTTAAGGCCGGGGCACAAGTGCAGGCTAGGCTTAAGGCCTGGGCACAAGTGCAGTGCTGGCTAGGATCAAGGCAGGGGCCACAAGTGCCGGCTAGGCTTAAGGCATGGGCACAAGTGCCAGCCAGGCTTAAGGCCTGGGCACAAGTGCGGGCTAGGCTTACGGCATGGGCACAAGTGCAGTGCTGGCCAGGATCAAGGCAGGGGGCACAAGTGCTGGCTAGGCTTAAGGCATTCAGCTAACTCTTTGCACTCTTTGCATAAAGGGTTAGGGGCACCCATAGGGGTGAAGAGCTAGCTTTCACCCCTCTACTCTGTACTTGGACATTTAGGACTAGATCCTTTGTTGTACAGTGCGGAGCCTCTCCATAACCCCATGCTCCAAGCGACCAGGCACTTCTTGTCTGTCCTCCGTAAATGGGTAATGCCTTCTTCCCCAATTACAGTCGTGCATGCGCATTCAGACGGGACAAGAGCGAAGAGCGTAAAGCTGGCCCTATGTGCATGACCAACATGAAGCTGAAGACAAAAACAAACAAACAAGCATTCAAGGGGCTCAAAAGTGCAGGCTAGGCTTAAGGCCTGGGCACAAGTGCGGGCTAGGCTTAAGGCCTGGGCACAAGTGCGGGCTAGGCTTAAGGCCTGGGCACAAGTGCGGGCTAGGCTTAAGGCCGGGGCACAAGTGCGGGCTAGGCTTAAGGCCGGGGCACAAGTGCGGGCTAGGCTTAAGGCCGGGGCACAAGTGCGGGCTAGGCTTAAGCCCGGGGCACAAGTGCGGGCTAGGCTTATGGCCTGAGGACAAGTGCGGGCTAGGCTTAAGGCCTGGGCACAAGTGCGGGCTAGGCTTAAGGCCGGGGCACAAGTGCGGGCTAGGCTTAAGGCCTGGGCACAAGTGCGGGCTAGGCTTTAGGCCTGGGCACAAGTGCGGGCCAGGCTTAAGGCCTGGGCACAAGTGCGGGCTAGGCTTAAGGCCTGGGCACAAGTGCGGGCTAGGCTTAAGGCAGGGGCACAAGTGCGGGCTAGGCTTAAGGCAGGGGCACAAGTGCGGGCTTGGCTTAAGGCCTGGGCACAAGTGCGGGCTTGGCTTAAGGCCTGGGCACAAGTGCGGGCTAGGCTTAAGGCCTGGGCACAAGTGCTGGCTAGGATCAAGGCAGGGGCACAAGTGCGGGCTAGGCTTAAGTCCTGGGCACAAGTGCGGGCTAGGCTTAAGGCCTGGGCACAAGTGCGGGCTAGGCTTAAGGCCTGGGCACAAGTGCGGGCTAGGCTTAAGGCCTGGGCACAAGTGCGGGCTAGGTTTAAGGCCTGGGCACAAGTGCGGGCTAGGCTTAAGGCCTGGGCACAAGTTCGGGCTAGGCTTAAGGCCTGGGCACAAGTGCAGGCTAGGCTTAAGGCCTGGGCACAAGTGCAGTGCTGGCTAGGATCAAGGCAGGGGCCACAAGTGCCGGCTAGGCTTAAGGCCTGGGCACAAGTGCGGGCTAGGCTTAAGGCCTGGGCACAAGTGCGGGCTAGGCTTAAGGCCTGGGCACAAGTGCGGGCTAGGCTTAAGGCCTGGACACAAGTGCGGGCTAGGCTTAAGGTTGGGGCACAAGTGCAGGCTAGGCTTAAGGCCTGGGCACAAGTGCAGGCTAGGCTTAAGGCCTGGGCACAAGTGCAGTGCTGGCTAGGATCAAGGCAGGGGCCACAAGTGCCGGCTAGGCTTAAGGCATGGGCAGAAGTGCCAGCCAGGCTTAAGGCATGGGCACAAGTGCAGTGCTGGCCAGGATCAAGGCAGGGGGCACAAGTGCTGGCTAGGCTTAAGGCATTCAGCTAACTCTTTGCACTCTTTGCATAAAGGGTTAGGCACCCATAGGGGTGAAGAGCTAGCTTTCACCCCTCTACTCTGTACTTGGACATTTAGGACTAGATCCTTTGTTGTACAGTGCGGAGCCTCTCCATAACCCCATGCTCCAAGCGACCAGGCACTTCTTGTCTGTCCTCCGTAAATGGGTAATGCCTTCTTCCCCAATTACAGTCGTGCATGCGCATTCAGACGGGACAAGAGCGAAGAGCGTAAAGCTGGCCCTATGTGCATAACCAACATGAAGCTGAAGACAAAAACAAACAAACAAGCATTCAAGGGGCTCAAAAGTGCAGGCTAGGCTTAAGGCCTGGGCACAAGTGCGGGCTAGGCTTAAGGCCTGGGCACAAGTGCGGGCTAGGCTTAAGGCCGGGGCACAAGTGCGGGCTAGGCTTAAGGCCGGGGCACAAGTGCGGGCTAGGCTTAAGGCCGGGGCACAAGTGCGGGCTAGGCTTATGGCCTGAGGACAAGTGCGGGCTAGGCTTAAGGCCGGGGCACAAGTGCGGGCTAGGCTTATGGCCTGAGGACAAGTGCGGGCTAGGCTTAAGGCCAGGGCACAAGTGCGGGCTAGGCTTAAGGCCAGGGCACAAGTGCGGGCTAGGCTTAAGGCCAGGGCACAAGTGCGGGCTAGGCTTAAGGCCTGGGCACAAGTGCGGGCTAGGCTTAAGGCCTGGGCACAAGTGCGGGCTAGGCTTAAGGCCTGGGCACAAGTGCGGGCTAGGCTTAAGGCCTGGGCACAAGTGCGGGCTAGGCTTAAGGCCTGGACACAAGTGCGGGCTAGGCTTAAGGCAGGGGCACAAGTGCGGGCTAGGCTTAAGGCCTGGGCACAAGTGCGGGCTTGGCTTAAGGCCTGGGCACAAGTGCTGGCTAGGATCAAGGCAGGGGGCACAAGTGCGGGCTAGGCTTAAGGCCTGGGCACAAGTGCGGGCTAGGCTTAAGGCCTGGGCACAAGTGCGGGCTAGGCTTAAGGCCTGGGCACAAGTGCGGGCTAGGCTTAAGGCCTGGGCACAAGTGCGGGCTAGGCTTAAGGCCTGGGCACAAGTGCGGGCTAGGCTTAAGGCCGGGGCACAAGTGCGGGCTAGGCTTAAGGCCTGGGCACAAGTGCGGGCTAGGCTTAAGGCCTGGGCACAAGTGCGGGCTAGGCTTAAGGCCTGGGCACAAGTGCGGGCTAGGCTTAAGGCCTGGGCACAAGTGCGGGCTAGGCTTTAGGCCTGGGCACAAGTGCGGGCTAGGCTTAAGGCCTGGGCACAAGTGCGGGCTAGGCTTAAGGCCTGGGCACAAGTGCGGGCTAGGCTTAAGGCAGGGGCACAAGTGCGGGCTCGGCTTAAGGCAGGGGCACAAGTGCGGGCTCGGCTTAAGGCAGGGGCACAAGTGCGGGCTCGGCTTAAGGCCGGGGCACAAGTGCGGGCTAGGCATAAGGCCGGGGCACAAGTGCGGGCTAGGCTTATGGCCTGAGGACAAGTGCGGGCTAGGCTTAAGGCCTGGGCACAAGTGCAGGCTAAGCTTAAGGCCGGGGCACAAGTGCGGGCTCGGCTTAAGGCCGGGGCACAAGTGCGGGCTCGGCTTAAGGCCGGGGCACAAGTGCGGGCTCGGCTTAAGGCCGGGACACAAGTGCGGGCTAGGCTTAAGGCCTGGGCACAAGTGCGGGCTAGGCTTAAGGCCTGGGCACAAGTGCGGGCTAGGCTTAAGGCCTGGGCACAAGAGCGGGCTAGGCTTAAGGCCTGGGCACAAGTGCGGGCTAGGCTTAAGGCCTGGGCACAAGTGCGGGCTAGGCTTAAGGCCTGGGCACAAGTGCGGGCTAAGCTTAAAGCCGGGGCACAAGTGCGGGCTAAGCTTAAGGCCTGGGCACAAGTGCGGGCTAGGCTTAAGGCCTGGGCACAAGTGCGGGTTAGGCTTAAGGCCGGGGCACAAGTGCGGGCTAGGCTTAAGGCCTGGGCACAAGTGCGGGCTAGGCTTAAGGCCTGGGCACAAGTGCGGGCTAGGCTTAAGGCCTGGGCACAAGTGCGGGCTAGGCTTAAGGCCGGGGCACAAGTGCAGGCTAGGCTTAAGGCCTGGGCACAAGTGCAGTGCTGGCTAGGATCAAGGCAGGGGCCACAAGTGCCGGCTAGGCTTAAGGCCTGGGCACAAGTGCGGGCTAGGCTTAAGGCCTGGGCACAAGTGCGGGTTAGGCTTAAGGCCGGGGCACAAGTGCGGGCTAGGCTTAAGGCCTGGGCACAAGTGCGGGCTAGGCTTAAGGCCTGGGCACAAGTGCGGGCTAGGCCTAAGGCCTGGACACAAGTGTGGGCTAGGCTTAAGGCTGGGGCACAAGTGCAGGCTAGGCTTAAGGCCTGGGCACAAGTGCAGTGCTGGCTAGGATCAAGGCAGGGGCCACAAGTGCCGGCTAGGCTTAAGGCATGGGCACAAGTGCCAGCCAGGCTTAAGGCATGGGCACAAGTGCAGTGCTGGCCAGGATCAAGGCAGGGCGCACAAGTGCTGGCTAGGCTTAAGGCATTCAGCTAACTCTTTGCACTCTTTGCATAAAGGGTTAGGCACCCATAGGGGTGAAGAGCTAGCTTTCACCCCTCTACTCTGTACTTGGACATTTAGGACTAGATCCTTTGTTGTACAGTGCGGAGCCTCTCCATAACCCCATGCTCCAAGCGACCAGGCACTTCTTGTCTGTCCTCCGTAAATGGGTAATGCCTTCTTCCCCAATTACAGTCGTGCATGCGCATTCAGACGGGACAAGAGCGAAGAGCGTAAAGCTGGCCCTATGTGCATAACCAACATGAAGCTGAAGACAAAAACAAACAAACAAGCATTCAAGGGGCTCAAAAGTGCAGGCTAGGCTTAAGGCCTGGGCACAAGTGCAGGCTAGGCTTAAGGCCTGGGCACAAGTGCTGGCTAGGATCAAGGCAGGGGGCACAAGTGCGGGCTAGGCTTAAGGCAGGGGCACAAGTGCGGGCTAGGCTTAAGGCAGGGGCACAAGTGCGGGCTAGGCTTAAGGCAGGGGCACAAGTGCGGGCTAGGCTTAAGGCCTGGGCACAAGTGCTGGCTAGGATCAAGGCAGGGGGCACAAGTGCGGGCTAGGCTTAAGGCCTGGGCACAAGTGCGGGCTAGGCTTAAGGCCTGGGCACAAGTGCGGGCTAGGATCAAGGCAGGGGCACAAGTGCGGGCTAGGCTTAAGGCCTGGGCACAAGTGCGGGCTAGGCTTAAGGCCTGGGCACAAGTGCGGGCTAGGCTTAAGGCCTGGGCACAAGTGCGGGCTAGGCTTAAGGCCTGGGCACAAGTGCGGGCTAGGCTTAAGGCCTGGGCACAAGTGCGGGCTAGGCTTAAGGCCTGGGCACAAGTGCGGGCTAGGCTTAAGGCCTGGGCACAAGTGCGGGCTAGGCTTAAGGCCTGGGCACAAGTGCGGGCTAGGCTTAAGGCCTGGGCACAAGTGCGGGCTAGGCTTAAGGCCTGGGCACAAGTGCGGGCTAGGCTTAAGGCCTGGGCACAAGTGCAGGCTAGGCTTAAGGCCTGGGCATAAGTGCAGTGCTGGCTAGGATCAAGGCAGGGGGCACAAGTGCGGGCTAGGCTTAAGGCCTGGGCACAAGTGCGGGCTAGGCTTAAGGCCTGGGCACAAGTGCGGGCTAGGCTTAAGGCCTGGGCACAAGTGCGGGCTAGGCTTAAGGCCTGGGCACAAGTGCGGGTTAGGCTTAAGGCCTGGGCACAAGTGCGGGCTAGGCTTAAGGCCTGGGCACAAGTGCGGGCTAGGCTTAAGGCCTGGGCACAAGTGCGGGCTAGGCTTAAGGCCTGGGCACAAGTGCGGGCTAGGCTTAAGGCCTGGACACAAGTGCGGGCTAGGCTTAAGGCCGGGGCACAAGTGCAGGCTAGGCTTAAGGCCTGGGCACAAGTGCAGGCTAGGCTTAAGGCCTGGGCACAAGTGCAGTGCTGGCTAGGATCAAGGCAGGGGCCACAAGTGCCGGCTAGGCTTAAGGCATGGGCACAAGTGCCAGCCAGGCTTAAGGCATGGGCACAAGTGCAGTGCTGGCCAGGATCAAGGCAGGGGGCACAAGTGCTGGCTAGGCTTAAGGCCTGGGCACAAGTGCGGGCTAGGCTTAAGGCCTGGGCACAAGTGCGGGCTAGGCTTAAGGCCTGGGCACAAGTGCAGGCTAGGCTTAAGGCCTGGGCATAAGTGCAGTGCTGGCTAGGATCAAGGCAGGGGGCACAAGTGCGGGCTAGGCTTAAGGCCTGGGCACAAGTGCGGGCTAGGCTTAAGGCCTGGGCACAAGTGCGGGCTAGGCTTAAGGCCTGGGCACAAGTGCGGGCTAGGCTTAAGGCCTGGGCACAAGTGCGGGTTAGGCTTAAGGCCTGGGCACAAGTGCGGGCTAGGCTTAAGGCCTGGGCACAAGTGCGGGCTAGGCTTAAGGCCTGGGCACAAGTGCGGGCTAGGCTTAAGGCCTGGGCACAAGTGCGGGCTAGGCTTAAGGCCTGGGCACAAGTGCGGGCTAGGCTTAAGGCCTGGGCACAAGTGCGGGCTAGGCTTAAGGCCTGGGCACAAGTGCGGGTTAGGCTTAAGGCCTGGGCACAAGTGCGGGCTAGGCTTAAGGCCTGGGCACAAGTGCGGGCTAGGCTTAAGGCCTGGGCACAAGTGCGGGCTAGGCTTAAGGCCTGGGCACAAGTGCGGGCTAGGCTTAAGGCCTGGGCACAAGTGCGGGCTAGGCTTAAGGCCTGGGCACAAGTGCGGGCTAGGCTTAAGGCCTGGGCACAAGTGCGGGCTAGGCTTAAGGCCTGGGCACAAGTGCGGGCTAGGCTTAAGGCCTGGGCACAAGTGCGGGCTAGGCTTAAGGCCTGGACACAAGTGCGGGCTAGGCTTAAGGCCGGGGCACAAGTGCGGGCTAGGCTTAAGGCCGGGGCACAAGTGCGGGCTAGGCTTAAGGCCGGGGCACAAGTGCGGGCTAGGCTTATGGCCTGAGGACAAGTGCGGGCTAGGCTTAAGGCCAGGGCACAAGTGCGGGCTAGGCTTAAGGCCAGGGCACAAGTGCGGGCTAGGCTTAAGGCCAGGGCACAAGTGCGGGCTAGGCTTAAGGCCTGGGCACAAGTGCGGGCTAGGCTTAAGGCCTGGGCACAAGTGCGGGCTAGGCTTAAGGCCTGGGCACAAGTGCGGGCTAGGCTTAAGGCCTGGGCACAAGTGCGGGCTAGGCTTAAGGCCTGGACACAAGTGCGGGCTAGGCTTAAGGCAGGGGCACAAGTGCGGGCTAGGCTTAAGGCCTGGGCACAAGTGCGGGCTTGGCTTAAGGCCTGGGCACAAGTGCTGGCTAGGATCAAGGCAGGGGGCACAAGTGCTGGCTAGGATCAAGGCAGGGGGCACAAGTGCGGGCTAGGCTTAAGGCCTGGGCACAAGTGCGGGCTAGGCTTAAAGCCTGGGCACAAGTGCGGGCTAGGCTTAAGGCCTGGGCACAAGTGCGGGCTAGGCTTAAGGCCTGGGCACAAGTGCGGGCTAGGCTTAAGGCCGGGGCACAAGTGCGGGCTAGGCTTAAGGCCTGGGCACAAGTGCGGGCTAGGCTTAAGGCCTGGGCACAAGTGCGGGCTAGGCTTAAGGCCTGGGCACAAGTGCGGGCTAGGCTTAAGGCCTGGGCACAAGTGCGGGCTAGGCTTTAGGCCTGGGCACAAGTGCGGGCTAGGCTTAAGGCCTGGGCACAAGTGCGGGCTAGGCTTAAGGCCTGGGCACAAGTGCGGGCTAGGCTTAAGGCCTGGGCACAAGTGCGGGCTAGGCTTAAGGCAGGGGCACAAGTGCGGGCTCGGCTTAAGGCAGGGGCACAAGTGCGGGCTCGGCTTAAGGCAGGGGCACAAGTGCGGGCTCGGCTTAAGGCCGGGGCACAAGTGCGGGCTAGGCATAAGGCCGGGGCACAAGTGCGGGCTAGGCTTATGGCCTGAGGACAAGTGCGGGCTAGGCTTAAGGCCTGGGCACAAGTGCGGGCTAAGCTTAAGGCCGGGGCACAAGTGCGGGCTCGGCTTAAGGCCGGGGCACAAGTGCGGGCTCGGCTTAAGGCCGGGGCACAAGTGCGGGCTCGGCTTAAGGCCGGGGCACAAGTGCGGGCTCGGCTTAAGGCCGGGGCACAAGTGCGGGCTAGGCTTAAGGCCTGGGCACAAGTGCGGGCTAGGCTTAAGGCCTGGGCACAAGTGCGGGCTAGGCTTAAGGCCTGGGCACAAGTGCGGGCTAGGCTTAAGGCCTGGGCACAAGTGCGGGCTAGGCTTAAGGCCTGGGCACAAGTGCGGGCTAGGCTTAAGGCCTGGGCACAAGTGCGGGCTAAGCTTAAAGCCGGGGCACAAGTGCGGGCTAAGCTTAAGGCCTGGGCACAAGTGCGGGCTAGGCTTAAGGCCTGGGCACAAGTGCGGGTTAGGCTTAAGGCCGGGGCACAAGTGCGGGCTAGGCTTAAGGCCTGGGCACAAGTGCGGGCTAGGCTTAAGGCCTGGGCACAAGTGCGGGCTAGGCTTAAGGCCTGGGCACAAGTGCGGGCTAGGCTTAAGGCCGGGGCACAAGTGCAGGCTAGGCTTAAGGCCTGGGCACAAGTGCAGTGCTGGCTAGGATCAAGGCAGGGGCCACAAGTGCCGGCTAGGCTTAAGGCCTGGGCACAAGTGCGGGCTAGGCTTAAGGCCTGGGCACAAGTGCGGGTTAGGCTTAAGGCCGGGGCACAAGTGCGGGCTAGGCTTAAGGCCTGGGCACAAGTGCGGGCTAGGCTTAAGGCCTGGGCACAAGTGCGGGCTAGGCCTAAGGCCTGGACACAAGTGTGGGCTAGGCTTAAGGCCGGGGCACAAGTGCAGGCTAGGCTTAAGGCCTGGGCACAAGTGCAGTGCTGGCTAGGATCAAGGCAGGGGCCACAAGTGCCGGCTAGGCTTAAGGCATGGGCACAAGTGCCAGCCAGGCTTAAGGCATGGGCACAAGTGCAGTGCTGGCCAGGATCAAGGCAGGGCGCACAAGTGCTGGCTAGGCTTAAGGCATTCAGCTAACTCTTTGCACTCTTTGCATAAAGGGTTAGGCACCCATAGGGGTGAAGAGCTAGCTTTCACCCCTCTACTCTGTACTTGGACATTTAGGACTAGATCCTTTGTTGTACAGTGCGGAGCCTCTCCATAACCCCATGCTCCAAGCGACCAGGCACTTCTTGTCTGTCCTCCGTAAATGGGTAATGCCTTCTTCCCCAATTACAGTCGTGCATGCGCATTCAGACGGGACAAGAGCGAAGAGCGTAAAGCTGGCCCTATGTGCATAACCAACATGAAGCTGAAGACAAAAACAAACAAACAAGCATTCAAGGGGCTCAAAAGTGCAGGCTAGGCTTAAGGCCTGGGCACAAGTGCAGGCTAGGCTTAAGGCCTGGGCACAAGTGCTGGCTAGGATCAAGGCAGGGGGCACAAGTGCGGGCTAGGCTTAAGGCCTGGGCACAAGTGCGGGCTAGGCTTAAGGCCTGGGCACAAGTGCGGGCTAGGCTTAAGGCCTGGCCACAAGTGCGGGCTAGGCTTAAGGCCTGGGCACAAGTGCGGCCTGGACACAAGTGCGGGCTAGGCTTAAGGCAGGGGCACAAGTGCGGGCTAGGCTTAAGGCAGGGGCACAAGTGCGGGCTTGGCTTAAGGCCTGGGCACAAGTGCGGGCTAGGCTTAAGGCCTGGGCACAAGTGCTGGCTAGGATCAAGGCAGGGGGCACAAGTGCGGGCTAGGCTTAAGGCCTGGGCACAAGTGCGGGCTAGGCTTAAGGCCTGGGCACAAGTGTGGGCTAAGCTTAAAGCCGGGGCACAAGTGCGGGCTAAGCTTAAAGCCGGGGCACAAGTGCGGGCTAGGCTTAAGGCCTGGGCATAAGTGCAGTGCTGGCTAGGATCAAGGCAGGGGGCACAAGTGCGGGCTAGGCTTAAGGCCTGGGCACAAGTGCTGGCTAGGATCAAGGCAGGGGGCACAAGTGCGGGCTAGGCTTAAGGCCTGGGCACAAGTGCGGGCTAGGCTTAAGGCCTGGGCACAAGTGCGGGCTAGGCTTAAGGCCTGGGCACAAGTGCGGGCTAGGCTTAAGGCCTGGGCACAAGTGCGGGCTAGGCTTAAGGCCTGGGCACAAGTGCGGGCTAGGCTTAAGGCCTGGGCACAAGTGCGGGCTAGGCTTAAGGCCTGGGCACAAGTGCGGGCTAGGCTTAAGGCCTGGGCACAAGTGCGGGCTAGGCTTAAGGCCTGGGCACAAGTGCGGGCTAGGCTTAAGGCCTGGGCACAAGTGCGGGCTAGGCTTAAGGCCTGGGCACAAGTGCGGGCTAGGCTTAAGGCCTGGGCACAAGTGCAGGCTAGGCTTAAGGCCTGGGCACAAGTGCAGTGCTGGCTAGGACCAAGGCAGGGGGCACAAGTGCGGGCTAGGCTTAAGGCCTGGGCACAAGTGCGGGCTAGGCTTAAGGCTTGGGCACAAGTGCGGGCTGGGCTTAAGGCCTGGGCACAAGTGCGGGCTAGGCTTAAGGCCTGGGCACAAGTGCGGGCTAGGCTTAAGGCAGGGGCACAAGTGCGGGCTAGGCTTAAGGCAGGGGCACAAGTGCGGGCTTGGCTTAAGGCCTGGGCACAAGTGCTGGCTAGGATCAAGGCAGGGGGCACAAGTGCGGGCTAGGCTTAAGGCCTGGGCACAAGTGCGGGCTAGGCTTAAGGCCTGGGCACAAGAGCGGGCTAGGCTTAAGGCCTGGGCACAAGTGCGGGCTAGGCTTAAGGCCAGGGCACAAGTGCGGGCTAGGCTTAAGGCCCGAGCACACGTGCGGGCTAGGCTTTAGGTCTGGGCACAAGTGCGGGCTAGGCTTAAGGCAGGGGCACAAGTGCGGGCTAGGCTTAAGGCAGGGGCACAAGTGCGGGCTAGGCTTAAGGCCTGGGCACAAGTGCGGGCTAGGCTTAAGGCAGGGGCACAAGTGCGGGCTCGGCTTAAGGCAGGGGCACAAGTGCGGGCTCGGCTTAAGGCAGGGGCACAAGTGCGGGCTCGGCTTAAGGCAGGGGCACAAGTGCGGGCTCGGCTTAAGGCAGGGGCACAAGTGCGGGCTCGACTTAAGGCAGGGGCACAAGTGCGGGCTCGGCTTAAGGCCGGGGCACAAGTGCGGGCTCGGCTTAAGGCCGGGGCACAAGTGCGGGCTCGGCTTAAGGCCGGGGCACAAGTGCGGGCTAGGCTTAAGGCCTGGGCACAAGTGCGGGCTAAGCTTAAAGCCGGGGCACAAGTGCGGGCTAAGCTTAAAGCCGGGGCACAAGTGCGGGCTAGGCTTAAGGCCTGGGCACAAGTGCGGGCTAGGCTTAAGGCCTGGGCACAAGTGCGGGTTAGGCTTAAGGCCGGGGCACAAGTGCGGGCTAGGCTTAAGGCCGGGGCACAAGTGCGGGCTAGGCTTAAGGCCAGGGCACAAGTGCAGGCTAGGCTTAAGGCCTGGGCACAAGTGCTGGCTAGGATCAAGGCAGGGGGCACAAGTGCGGGCTAGGCTTAAGGCCTGGGCACAAGTGCGGGCTAGGCTTAAGGCCTGGGCACAAGTGCGGGCTAGGCTTAAGGCCTGGGCACAAGTGCAGGCTAGGCTTAAGGCCTGGGCACAAGTGCAGTGCTGGCTAGGATCAAGGCAGGGGGCACAAGTGCGGGCTAGGCTTAAGGCCTGGGCACAAGTGCGGGCTAGGCTTAAGGCCTGGGCACAAGTGCGGGTTAGGCTTAAGGCCGGGGCACAAGTGCGGGCTAGGCTTAAGGCCGGGGCACAAGTGCAGGCTAGGCTTAAGGCCGGGGCACAAGTGCAGGCTAGGCTTAAGGCCTGGGCACAAGTGCAGTGCTGGCTAGGATCAAGGCAGGGGCCACAAGTGCCGGCTAGGCTTAAGGCATGGGCACAAGTGCCAGCCAGGCTTAAGGCCTGGGCACAAGTGCGGGCTAGGCTTACGGCATGGGCACAAGTGCAGTGCTGGCCAGGATCAAGGCAGGGGGCACAAGTGCTGGCTAGGCTTAAGGCATTCAGCTAACTCTTTGCACTCTTTGCATAAAGGGTTAGGGGCACCCATAGGGGTGAAGAGCTAGCTTTCACCCCTCTACTCTGTACTTGGACATTTAGGACTAGATCCTTTGTTGTACAGTGCGGAGCCTCTCCATAACCCCATGCTCCAAGCGACCAGGCACTTCTTGTCTGTCCTCCGTAAATGGGTAATGCCTTCTTCCCCAATTACAGTCGTGCATGCGCATTCAGACGGGACAAGAGCGAAGAGCGTAAAGCTGGCCCTATGTGCATGACCAACATGAAGCTGAAGACAAAAACAAACAAACAAGCATTCAAGGGGCTCAAAAGTGCAGGCTAGGCTTAAGGCCTGGGCACAAGTGCGGGCTAGGCTTAAGGCCTGGGCACAAGTGCGGGCTAGGCTTAAGGCCTGGGCACAAGTGCGGGCTAGGCTTAAGGCCGGGGCACAAGTGCGGGCTAGGCTTAAGGCCGGGGCACAAGTGCGGGCTAGGCTTAAGGCCGGGGCACAAGTGCGGGCTAGGCTTAAGCCCGGGGCACAAGTGCGGGCTAGGCTTATGGCCTGAGGACAAGTGCGGGCTAGGCTTAAGGCCTGGGCACAAGTGCGGGCTAGGCTTAAGGCCGGGGCACAAGTGCGGGCTAGGCTTAAGGCCTGGGCACAAGTGCGGGCTAGGCTTTAGGCCTGGGCACAAGTGCGGGCCAGGCTTAAGGCCTGGGCACAAGTGCGGGCTAGGCTTAAGGCCTGGGCACAAGTGCGGGCTAGGCTTAAGGCAGGGGCACAAGTGCGGGCTAGGCTTAAGGCAGGGGCACAAGTGCGGGCTTGGCTTAAGGCCTGGGCACAAGTGCGGGCTTGGCTTAAGGCCTGGGCACAAGTGCGGGCTAGGCTTAAGGCCTGGGCACAAGTGCTGGCTAGGATCAAGGCAGGGGCACAAGTGCGGGCTAGGCTTAAGTCCTGGGCACAAGTGCGGGCTAGGCTTAAGGCCTGGGCACAAGTGCGGGCTAGGCTTAAGGCCTGGGCACAAGTGCGGGCTAGGCTTAAGGCCTGGGCACAAGTGCGGGCTAGGTTTAAGGCCTGGGCACAAGTGCGGGCTAGGCTTAAGGCCTGGGCACAAGTTCGGGCTAGGCTTAAGGCCTGGGCACAAGTGCAGGCTAGGCTTAAGGCCTGGGCACAAGTGCAGTGCTGGCTAGGATCAAGGCAGGGGCCACAAGTGCCGGCTAGGCTTAAGGCCTGGGCACAAGTGCGGGCTAGGCTTAAGGCATGGGCACAAGTGCGGGCTAGGCTTAAGGCCTGGGCACAAGTGCGGGCTAGGCTTAAGGCCTGGACACAAGTGCGGGCTAGGCTTAAGGTTGGGGCACAAGTGCAGGCTAGGCTTAAGGCCTGGGCACAAGTGCAGGCTAGGCTTAAGGCCTGGGCACAAGTGCAGTGCTGGCTAGGATCAAGGCAGGGGCCACAAGTGCCGGCTAGGCTTAAGGCATGGGCACAAGTGCCAGCCAGGCTTAAGGCATGGGCACAAGTGCAGTGCTGGCCAGGATCAAGGCAGGGGGCACAAGTGCTGGCTAGGCTTAAGGCATTCAGCTAACTCTTTGCACTCTTTGCATAAAGGGTTAGGCACCCATAGGGGTGAAGAGCTAGCTTTCACCCCTCTACTCTGTACTTGGACATTTAGGACTAGATCCTTTGTTGTACAGTGCGGAGCCTCTCCATAACCCCATGCTCCAAGCGACCAGGCACTTCTTGTCTGTCCTCCGTAAATGGGTAATGCCTTCTTCCCCAATTACAGTCGTGCATGCGCATTCAGACGGGACAAGAGCGAAGAGCGTAAAGCTGGCCCTATGTGCATAACCAACATGAAGCTGAAGACAAAAACAAACAAACAAGCATTCAAGGGGCTCAAAAGTGCAGGCTAGGCTTAAGGCCTGGGCACAAGTGCGGGCTAGGCTTAAGGCCTGGGCACAAGTGCAGGCTAGGCTTAAGGCCGGGGCACAAGTGCGGGCTAGGCTTAAGGCCGGGGCACAAGTGCGGGCTAGGCTTAAGGCCGGGGCACAAGTGCGGGCTAGGCTTATGGCCTGAGGACAAGTGCGGGCTAGGCTTAAGGCCGGGGCACAAGTGCGGGCTAGGCTTATGGCCTGAGGACAAGTGCGGGCTAGGCTTAAGGCCAGGGCACAAGTGCGGGCTAGGCTTAAGGCCAGGGCACAAGTGCGGGCTAGGCTTAAGGCCAGGGCACAAGTGCGGGCTAGGCTTAAGGCCTGGGCACAAGTGCGGGCTAGGCTTAAGGCCTGGGCACAAGTGCGGGCTAGGCTTAAGGCCTGGGCACAAGTGCGGGCTAGGCTTAAGGCCTGGGCACAAGTGCGGGCTAGGCTTAAGGCCTGGACACAAGTGCGGGCTAGGCTTAAGGCAGGGGCACAAGTGCGGGCTAGGCTTAAGGCCTGGGCACAAGTGTGGGCTTGGCTTAAGGCCTGGGCACAAGTGCTGGCTAGGATCAAGGCAGGGGGCACAAGTGCGGGCTAGGCTTAAGGCCTGGGCACAAGTGCGGGCTAGGCTTAAGGCCTGGGCACAAGTGCGGGCTAGGCTTAAGGCCTGGGCACAAGTGCGGGCTAGGCTTAAGGCCTGGGCACAAGTGCGGGCTAGGCTTAAGGCCTGGGCACAAGTGCGGGCTAGGCTTAAGGCCTGGGCACAAGTGCGGGCTAGGCTTAAGGCCGGGGCACAAGTGCGGGCTAGGCTTAAGGCCTGGGCACAAGTGCGGGCTAGGCTTAAGGCCTGGGCACAAGTGCGGGCTAGGCTTAAGGCCTGGGCACAAGTGCGGGCTAGGCTTAAGGCCTGGGCACAAGTGCGGGCTAGGCTTTAGGCCTGGGCACAAGTGCGGGCTAGGCTTAAGGCCTGGGCACAAGTGCGGGCTAGGCTTAAGGCCTGGGCACAAGTGCGGGCTAGGCTTAAGGCCTGGGCACAAGTGCGGGCTAGGCTTAAGGCAGGGGCACAAGTGCGGGCTCGGCTTAAGGCAGGGGCACAAGTGCGGGCTCGGCTTAAGGCAGGGGCACAAGTGCGGGCTCGGCTTAAGGCCGGGGCACAAGTGCGGGCTAGGCATAAGGCCGGGGCACAAGTGCGGGCTAGGCTTATGGCCTGAGGACAAGTGCGGGCTAGGCTTAAGGCCTGGGCACAAGTGCAGGCTAAGCTTAAGGCCGGGGCACAAGTGCGGGCTCGGCTTAAGGCCGGGGCACAAGTGCGGGCTCGGCTTAAGGCCGGGGCACAAGTGCGGGCTCGGCTTAAGGCCGGGACACAAGTGCGGGCTAGGCTTAAGGCCTGGGCACAAGTGCGGGCTAGGCTTAAGGCCTGGGCACAAGTGCGGGCTAGGCTTAAGGCCTGGGCACAAGAGCGGGCTAGGCTTAAGGCCTGGGCACAAGTGCGGGCTAGGCTTAAGGCCTGGGCACAAGTGCGGGCTAGGCTTAAGGCCTGGGCACAAGTGCGGGCTAAGCTTAAAGCCGGGGCACAAGTGCGGGCTAAGCTTAAGGCCTGGGCACAAGTGCGGGCTAGGCTTAAGGCCTGGGCACAAGTGCGGGTTAGGCTTAAGGCCGGGGCACAAGTGCGGGCTAGGCTTAAGGCCTGGGCACAAGTGCGGGCTAGGCTTAAGGCCTGGGCACAAGTGCGGGCTAGGCTTAAGGCCTGGGCACAAGTGCGGGCTAGGCTTAAGGCCGGGGCACAAGTGCAGGCTAGGCTTAAGGCCTGGGCACAAGTGCAGTGCTGGCTAGGATCAAGGCAGGGGCCACAAGTGCCGGCTAGGCTTAAGGCCTGGGCACAAGTGCGGGCTAGGCTTAAGGCCTGGGCACAAGTGCGGGTTAGGCTTAAGGCCGGGGCACAAGTGCGGGCTAGGCTTAAGGCCTGGGCACAAGTGCGGGCTAGGCTTAAGGCCTGGGCACAAGTGCGGGCTAGGCCTAAGGCCTGGACACAAGTGTGGGCTAGGCTTAAGGCTGGGGCACAAGTGCAGGCTAGGCTTAAGGCCTGGGCACAAGTGCAGTGCTGGCTAGGATCAAGGCAGGGGCCACAAGTGCCGGCTAGGCTTAAGGCATGGGCACAAGTGCCAGCCAGGCTTAAGGCATGGGCACAAGTGCAGTGCTGGCCAGGATCAAGGCAGGGCGCACAAGTGCTGGCTAGGCTTAAGGCATTCAGCTAACTCTTTGCACTCTTTGCATAAAGGGTTAGGCACCCATAGGGGTGAAGAGCTAGCTTTCACCCCTCTACTCTGTACTTGGACATTTAGGACTAGATCCTTTGTTGTACAGTGCGGAGCCTCTCCATAACCCCATGCTCCAAGCGACCAGGCACTTCTTGTCTGTCCTCCGTAAATGGGTAATGCCTTCTTCCCCAATTACAGTCGTGCATGCGCATTCAGACGGGACAAGAGCGAAGAGCGTAAAGCTGGCCCTATGTGCATAACCAACATGAAGCTGAAGACAAAAACAAACAAACAAGCATTCAAGGGGCTCAAAAGTGCAGGCTAGGCTTAAGGCCTGGGCACAAGTGCAGGCTAGGCTTAAGGCCTGGGCACAAGTGCTGGCTAGGATCAAGGCAGGGGGCACAAGTGCGGGCTAGGCTTAAGGCAGGGGCACAAGTGCGGGCTAGGCTTAAGGCAGGGGCACAAGTGCGGGCTAGGCTTAAGGCAGGGGCACAAGTGCGGGCTAGGCTTAAGGCAGGGGCACAAGTGCGGGCTAGGCTTAAGGCCTGGGCACAAGTGCTGGCTAGGATCAAGGCAGGGGGCACAAGTGCGGGCTAGGCTTAAGGCCTGGGCACAAGTGCGGGCTAGGCTTAAGGCCTGGGCACAAGTGCGGGCTAGGATCAAGGCAGGGGCACAAGTGCGGGCTAGGCTTAAGGCCTGGGCACAAGTGCGGGCTAGGCTTAAGGCCTGGGCACAAGTGCGGGCTAGGCTTAAGGCCTGGGCACAAGTGCGGGCTAGGCTTAAGGCCTGGGCACAAGTGCGGGCTAGGCTTAAGGCCTGGGCACAAGTGCGGGCTAGGCTTAAGGCCTGGGCACAAGTGCGGGCTAGGCTTAAGGCCTGGGCACAAGTGCGGGCTAGGCTTAAGGCCTGGGCACAAGTGCGGGCTAGGCTTAAGGCCTGGGCACAAGTGCGGGCTAGGCTTAAGGCCTGGGCACAAGTGCGGGCTAGGCTTAAGGCCTGGGCACAAGTGCAGGCTAGGCTTAAGGCCTGGGCATAAGTGCAGTGCTGGCTAGGATCAAGGCAGGGGGCACAAGTGCGGGCTAGGCTTAAGGCCTGGGCACAAGTGCGGGCTAGGCTTAAGGCCTGGGCACAAGTGCGGGCTAGGCTTAAGGCCTGGGCACAAGTGCGGGCTAGGCTTAAGGCCTGGGCACAAGTGCGGGTTAGGCTTAAGGCCTGGGCACAAGTGCGGGCTAGGCTTAAGGCCTGGGCACAAGTGCGGGCTAGGCTTAAGGCCTGGGCACAAGTGCGGGCTAGGCTTAAGGCCTGGGCACAAGTGCGGGCTAGGCTTAAGGCCTGGACACAAGTGCGGGCTAGGCTTAAGGCCGGGGCACAAGTGCAGGCTAGGCTTAAGGCCTGGGCACAAGTGCAGGCTAGGCTTAAGGCCTGGGCACAAGTGCAGTGCTGGCTAGGATCAAGGCAGGGGCCACAAGTGCCGGCTAGGCTTAAGGCATGGGCACAAGTGCCAGCCAGGCTTAAGGCATGGGCACAAGTGCAGTGCTGGCCAGGATCAAGGCAGGGGGCACAAGTGCTGGCTAGGCTTAAGGCCTGGGCACAAGTGCGGGCTAGGCTTAAGGCCTGGGCACAAGTGCGGGCTAGGCTTAAGGCCTGGGCACAAGTGCAGGCTAGGCTTAAGGCCTGGGCATAAGTGCAGTGCTGGCTAGGATCAAGGCAGGGGGCACAAGTGCGGGCTAGGCTTAAGGCCTGGGCACAAGTGCGGGCTAGGCTTAAGGCCTGGGCACAAGTGCGGGCTAGGCTTAAGGCCTGGGCACAAGTGCGGGCTAGGCTTAAGGCCTGGGCACAAGTGCGGGTTAGGCTTAAGGCCTGGGCACAAGTGCGGGCTAGGCTTAAGGCCTGGGCACAAGTGCGGGCTAGGCTTAAGGCCTGGGCACAAGTGCGGGCTAGGCTTAAGGCCTGGGCACAAGTGCGGGCTAGGCTTAAGGCCTGGGCACAAGTGCGGGCTAGGCTTAAGGCCTGGGCACAAGTGCGGGCTAGGCTTAAGGCCTGGGCACAAGTGCGGGTTAGGCTTAAGGCCTGGGCACAAGTGCGGGCTAGGCTTAAGGCCTGGGCACAAGTGCGGGCTAGGCTTAAGGCCTGGGCACAAGTGCGGGCTAGGCTTAAGGCCTGGGCACAAGTGCGGGCTAGGCTTAAGGCCTGGGCACAAGTGCGGGCTAGGCTTAAGGCCTGGGCACAAGTGCGGGCTAGGCTTAAGGCCTGGGCACAAGTGCGGGCTAGGCTTAAGGCCTGGGCACAAGTGCGGGCTAGGCTTAAGGCCTGGGCACAAGTGCGGGCTAGGCTTAAGGCCTGGGCACAAGTGCGGGCTAGGCTTAAGGCCTGGACACAAGTGCGGGCTAGGCTTAAGGCCGGGGCACAAGTGCGGGCTAGGCTTAAGGCCGGGGCACAAGTGCGGGCTAGGCTTAAGGCCGGGGCACAAGTGCGGGCTAGGCTTATGGCCTGAGGACAAGTGCGGGCTAGGCTTAAGGCCAGGGCACAAGTGCGGGCTAGGCTTAAGGCCAGGGCACAAGTGCGGGCTAGGCTTAAGGCCAGGGCACAAGTGCGGGCTAGGCTTAAGGCCTGGGCACAAGTGCGGGCTAGGCTTAAGGCCTGGGCACAAGTGCGGGCTAGGCTTAAGGCCTGGGCACAAGTGCGGGCTAGGCTTAAGGCCTGGGCACAAGTGCGGGCTAGGCTTAAGGCCTGGACACAAGTGCGGGCTAGGCTTAAGGCAGGGGCACAAGTGCGGGCTAGGCTTAAGGCCTGGGCACAAGTGCGGGCTTGGCTTAAGGCCTGGGCACAAGTGCTGGCTTGGCTTAAGGCCTGGGCACAAGTGCTGGCTAGGATCAAGGCAGGGGGCACAAGTGCTGGCTAGGATCAAGGCAGGGGGCACAAGTGCGGGCTAGGCTTAAGGCCTGGGCACAAGTGCGGGCTAGGCTTAAAGCCTGGGCACAAGTGCGGGCTAGGCTTAAGGCCTGGGCACAAGTGCGGGCTAGGCTTAAGGCCTGGGCACAAGTGCGGGCTAGGCTTAAGGCCGGGGCACAAGTGCGGGCTAGGCTTAAGGCCTGGGCACAAGTGCGGGCTAGGCTTAAGGCCTGGGCACAAGTGCGGGCTAGGCTTAAGGCCTGGGCACAAGTGCGGGCTAGGCTTAAGGCCTGGGCACAAGTGCGGGCTAGGCTTTAGGCCTGGGCACAAGTGCGGGCTAGGCTTAAGGCCTGGGCACAAGTGCGGGCTAGGCTTAAGGCCTGGGCACAAGTGCGGGCTAGGCTTAAGGCCTGGGCACAAGTGCGGGCTAGGCTTAAGGCAGGGGCACAAGTGCGGGCTCGGCTTAAGGCAGGGGCACAAGTGCGGGCTCGGCTTAAGGCCGGGGCACAAGTGCGGGCTAGGCATAAGGCCGGGGCACAAGTGCGGGCTAGGCTTATGGCCTGAGGACAAGTGCGGGCTAGGCTTAAGGCCTGGGCACAAGTGCGGGCTAAGCTTAAGGCCGGGGCACAAGTGCGGGCTCGGCTTAAGGCCGGGGCACAAGTGCGGGCTCGGCTTAAGGCCGGGGCACAAGTGCGGGCTCGGCTTAAGGCCGGGGCACAAGTGCGGGCTCGGCTTAAGGCCGGGGCACAAGTGCGGGCTAGGCTTAAGGCCTGGGCACAAGTGCGGGCTAGGCTTAAGGCCTGGGCACAAGTGCGGGCTAGGCTTAAGGCCTGGGCACAAGTGCGGGCTAGGCTTAAGGCCTGGGCACAAGTGCGGGCTAGGCTTAAGGCCTGGGCACAAGTGCGGGCTAGGCTTAAGGCCTGGGCACAAGTGCGGGCTAAGCTTAAAGCCGGGGCAAAAGTGCGGGCTAAGCTTAAGGCCTGGGCACAAGTGCGGGCTAGGCTTAAGGCCTGGGCACAAGTGCGGGTTAGGCTTAAGGCCGGGGCACAAGTGCGGGCTAGGCTTAAGGCCTGGGCACAAGTGCGGGCTAGGCTTAAGGCCTGGGCACAAGTGCGGGCTAGGCTTAAGGCCTGGGCACAAGTGCGGGCTAGGCTTAAGGCCGGGGCACAAGTGCAGGCTAGGCTTAAGGCCTGGGCACAAGTGCAGTGCTGGCTAGGATCAAGGCAGGGGCCACAAGTGCCGGCTAGGCTTAAGGCCTGGGCACAAGTGCGGGCTAGGCTTAAGGCCTGGGCACAAGTGCGGGTTAGGCTTAAGGCCGGGGCACAAGTGCGGGCTAGGCTTAAGGCCTGGGCACAAGTGCGGGCTAGGCTTAAGGCCTGGGCACAAGTGCGGGCTAGGCCTAAGGCCTGGACACAAGTGTGGGCTAGGCTTAAGGCCGGGGCACAAGTGCAGGCTAGGCTTAAGGCCTGGGCACAAGTGCAGTGCTGGCTAGGATCAAGGCAGGGGCCACAAGTGCCGGCTAGGCTTAAGGCATGGGCACAAGTGCCAGCCAGGCTTAAGGCATGGGCACAAGTGCAGTGCTGGCCAGGATCAAGGCAGGGCGCACAAGTGCTGGCTAGGCTTAAGGCATTCAGCTAACTCTTTGCACTCTTTGCATAAAGGGTTAGGCACCCATAGGGGTGAAGAGCTAGCTTTCACCCCTCTACTCTGTACTTGGACATTTAGGACTAGATCCTTTGTTGTACAGTGCGGAGCCTCTCCATAACCCCATGCTCCAAGCGACCAGGCACTTCTTGTCTGTCCTCCGTAAATGGGTAATGCCTTCTTCCCCAATTACAGTCGTGCATGCGCATTCAGACGGGACAAGAGCGAAGAGCGTAAAGCTGGCCCTATGTGCATAACCAACATGAAGCTGAAGACAAAAACAAACAAACAAGCATTCAAGGGGCTCAAAAGTGCAGGCTAGGCTTAAGGCCTGGGCACAAGTGCAGGCTAGGCTTAAGGCCTGGGCACAAGTGCTGGCTAGGATCAAGGCAGGGGGCACAAGTGCGGGCTAGGCTTAAGGCAGGGGCACAAGTGCGGGCTAGGCTTAAGGCAGGGGCACAAGTGCGGGCTAGGCTTAAGGCCTGGGCACAAGTGCTGGCTAGGATCAAGGCAGGGGGCACAAGTGCGGGCTAGGCTTAAGGCCTGGGCACAAGTGCGGGCTAGGCTTAAGGCCTGGGCACAAGTGCGGGCTAGGATCAAGGCAGGGGCACAAGTGCGGGCTAGGCTTAAGGCCTGGGCACAAGTGCGGGCTAGGCTTAAGGCCTGGGCACAAGTGCGGGCTAGGCTTAAGGCCTGGGCACAAGTGCGGGCTAGGCTTAAGGCCTGGGCACAAGTGCGGGCTAGGCTTAAGGCCTGGGCACAAGTGCGGGCTAGGCTTAAGGCCTGGGCACAAGTGCGGGCTAGGCTTAAGGCCTGGGCACAAGTGCGGGCTAGGCTTAAGGCCTGGGCACAAGTGCGGGCAAGGCTTAAGGCCTGGGCACAAGTGCGGGCTAGGCTTAAGGCCTGGGCATAAGTGCAGTGCTGGCTAGGATCAAGGCAGGGGGCACAAGTGCGGGCTAGGCTTAAGGCCTGGGCACAAGTGCGGGCTAGGCTTAAGGCCTGGGCACAAGTGCGGGCTAGGCTTAAGGCCTGGGCACAAGTGCGGGCTAGGCTTAAGGCCTGGGCACAAGTGCGGGTTAGGCTTAAGGCCTGGGCACAAGTGCGGGCTAGGCTTAAGGCCTGGGCACAAGTGCGGGCTAGGCTTAAGGCCTGGGCACAAGTGCAGGCTAGGCTTAAGGCCTGGGCACAAGTGCGGGCTAGGCTTAAGGCCTGGACACAAGTGCGGGCTAGGCTTAAGGCCGGGGCACAAGTGCAGGCTAGGCTTAAGGCCTGGGCACAAGTGCAGGCTAGGCGTAAGGCCTGGGCACAAGTGCAGTGCTGGCTAGGATCAAGGCAGGGGCCACAAGTGCCGGCTAGGCTTAAGGCATGGGCACAAGTGCCAGCCAGGCTTAAGGCATGGGCACAAGTGCAGTGCTGGCCAGGATCAAGGCAGGGGGCACAAGTGCTGGCTAGGCTTAAGGCATTCAGCTAACTCTTTGCACTCTTTGCATAAAGGGTTAGGCACCCATAGGGGTGAAGAGCTAGCTTTCACCCCTCTACTCTGTACTTGGACATTTAGGACTAGATCCTTTGTTGTACAGTGCGGAGCCTCTCCATAACCCCATGCTCCAAGCGACCAGGCACTTCTTGTCTGTCCTCCGTAAATGGGTAATGCCTTCTTCCCCAATTACAGTCGTGCATGCGCATTCAGACGGGACAAGAGCGAAGAGCGTAAAGCTGGCCCTATGTGCATAACCAACATGAAGCTGAAGACAAAAACAAACAAACAAGCATTCAAGGGGCTCAAAAGTGCAGGCTAGGCTTAAGGCCTGGGCACAAGTGCGGGCTAGGCTTAAGGCCTGGGCACAAGTGCGGGCTAGGCTTAAGGCCGGGGCACAAGTGCGGGCTAGGCTTAAGGCCGGGGCACAAGTGCGGGCTAGGCTTAAGGCCGGGGCACAAGTGCGGGCTAGGCTTATGGCCTGAGGACAAGTGCGGGCTAGGCTTAAGGCCTGGGCACAAGTGCGGGCTAGGCTTAAGGCCAGGGCACAAGTGCGGGCTAGGCTTAAGGCCAGGGCACAAGTGCGGGCTAGGCTTAAGGCCAGGGCACAAGTGCGGGCTAGGCTTAAGGCCTGGGCACAAGTGCGGGCTAGGCTTAAGGCCTGGGCACAAGTGCGGGCTAGGCTTAAGGCCTGGGCACAAGTGCGGGCTAGGCTTAAGGCCTGGACACAAGTGCGGGCTAGGCTTAAGGCAGGGGCACAAGTGCGGGCTAGGCTTAAGGCAGGGGCACAAGTGCGGGCTTGGCTTAAGGCCTGGGCACAAGTGCGGGCTAGGCTTAAGGCCTGGGCACAAGTGCGGGCTAGGCTTAAGGCCTGGGCACAAGTGCGGGCTAGGCTTAAGGCCTGGGCACAAGTGCGGGCTAGGCTTAAGGCCGGGGCACAAGTGCGGGCTAGGCTTAAGGCCTGGGCACAAGTGCGGGCTAGGCTTAAGGCCTGGGCACAAGTGCGGGCTAGGCTTAAGGCCTGGGCACAAGTGCGGGCTAGGCTTTAGGCCTGGGCACAAGTGCGGGCTAGGCTTAAGGCCTGGGCACAAGTGCGGGCTAGGCTTAAGGCCTGGGCACAAGTGCGGGCTAGGCTTAAGGCCTGAGCACAAGTGCAGGCTAGGCTTAAGGCCTGGGCATAAGTGCAGTGCTGGCTAGGATCAAGGCAGGGGGCACAAGTGCGGGCTAGGCTTAAGGCAGGGGCACAAGTGCGGGCTCGGCTTAAGGCCTGGGCACAAGTGCGGGCTCGGCTTAAGGCAGGGGCACAAGTGCAGGCTAGGCTTAAGGCCGGGGCACAAGTGCGGGCTAGGCTTAAGGCCGGGGCACAAGTGCGGGCTAGGCTTATGGCCTGAGGACAAGTGCGGGCTAGGCTTAAGGCCTGGGCACAAGTGCGGGCTAAGCTTAAGGCCGGGGCACAAGTGCGGGCTCGGCTTAAGGCCGGGGCACAAGTGCGGGCTCGGCTTAAGGCCGGGGCACAAGTGCGGGCTCGGCTTAAGGCCGGGGCACAAGTGCGGGCTAGGCTTAAGGCCTGGGCACAAGTGCGGGCTAGGCTTAAGGCCTGGGCACAAGTGCGGGCTCGGCTTAAGGCAGGGGCACAAGTGCGGGCTCGGCTTAAGGCAGGGGCACAAGTGCGGGCTCGGCTTAAGGCAGGGGCACAAGTGCGGGCTCGGCTTAAGGCGGGGCACAAGTGCGGGCTCGGCTTAAGGCCGGGGCACAAGTGCGGGCTCGGCTTAAGGCCGGGGCACAAGTGCGGGCTCGGCTTAAGGCCGGGGCACAACTGCGGGCTCGGCTTAAGGCCGGGGCACAAGTGCGGGCTAAGCTTAAAGCCGGGGCACAAGTGTGGGCTAAGCTTAAAGCCGGGGCACAAGTGTGGGCTAAGCTTAAGGCCTGGGCACAAGTGCGGGCTAGGCTTAAGGCCTGGGCACAAGTGCGGGTTAGGCTTAAGGCCGGGGCACAAGTGCGGGCTAGGCTTAAGGCCGGGGCACAAGTGCGGGCTAGGCTTAAGGCCGGGGCACAAGTGCAGGCTAGGCTTAAGGCCTGGGCACAAGTGCAGTGCTGGCTAGGATCAAGGCAGGGGCCACAAGTGCCGGCTAGGCTTAAGGCATGGGCACAAGTGCCAGCCAGGCTTAAGGCCTGGGCACAAGTGCGGGCTAGGCTTACGGCATGGGCACAAGTGCAGTGCTGGCCAGGATCAAGGCAGGGGGCACAAGTGCTGGCTAGGCTTAAGGCATTCAGCTAACTCTTTGCACTCTTTGCATAAAGGGTTAGGCACCCATAGGGGTGAAGAGCTAGCTTTCACCCCTCTACTCTGTACTTGGACATTTAGGACTAGATCCTTTGTTGTACAGTGCGGAGCCTCTCCATAACCCCATGCTCCAAGCGACCAGGCACTTCTTGTCTGTCCTCCGTAAATGGGTAATGCCTTCTTCCCCAATTACAGTCGTGCATGCGCATTCAGACGGGACAAGAGCGAAGAGCGTAAAGCTGGCCCTATGTGCATAACCAACATGAAGCTGAAGACAAAAACAAACAAACAAGCATTCAAGGGGCTCAAAAGTGCAGGCTAGGCTTAAGGCCTGGGCACAAGTGCGGGCTAGGCTTAAGGCCTTGGCACAAGTGCTGGCTAGGATCAAGGCAGGGGGCACAAGTGCAGGCTAGGCTTAAGGCCTGGGCACAAGTGCGGGCTAGGTTTAAGGCCTGGGCACAAGTGCGGGCTAGGCTTAAGGCCTGGGCACAAGTGCAGGCTAGGCTTAAGGCCTGGGCACAAGTGCGGGCTAGGCTTAAGGCCGGGGCACAAATGCGGGCTAGGCTTAAGGCCGGGGCACAAGTGCGGGCTAGGCTTAAGGCCGGGGCACAAGTGCGGGCTAGGCTTATGGCCTGAGGACAAGTGCGGGCTAGGCTTAAGGCCTGGGCACAAGTGCGGGCTAGGCTTAAGGCCAGGGCACAAGTGCGGGCTAGGCTTAAGGCCAGGGCACAAGTGCGGGCTAGGCTTAAGGCCTGGGCACAAGTGCGGGCTAGGCTTTAGGCCTGGGCACAAGTGCGGGCTAGGCTTAAGGCCTGGGCACAAGTGCGGGCTAGGCTTAAGGCCTGGGCACAAGTGTGGGCTAGGCTTAAGGCAGGGGCACAAGTGCGGGCTAGGCTTAAGGCAGGGGCACAAGTGCGGGCTTGGCTTAAGGCCTGGGCACAAGTGCTGGCTAGGATCAAGGCAGGGGGCACAAGTGCGGGCTAGGCTTAAGGCCTGGGCACAAGTGCGGGCTAGGCTTAAGGCCTGGGCACAAGTGCGGGCTAGGCTTAAGGCCTGGGCACAAGTGCGGGCTAGGCTTAAGGCCTGGGCACAAGAGCGGGCTAGGCTTAAGGCCTGGGCACAAGTGCGGGCTAGGCTTAAGGCCTGGGCACAAGTGCGGGCTAGGCTTAAGGCCTGGGCACAAGTGCGGGCTGGGCTTTAGGCCTGGGCACAAGTGCGGGCTAGGCTTAAGGCAGGGGCACAAGTGCGGGCTAGGCTTAAGGCAGGGGCACAAGTGCGGGCTAGGCTTAAGGCCTGGGCACAAGTGCGGGCTAGGCTTAAGGCAGGGGCACAAGTGCGGGCTCGGCTTAAGGCAGGGGCACAAGTGCGGGCTCGGCTTAAGGCAGGGGCACAAGTGCGGGATCGGCTTAAGGCCGAGGCACAAGTGCGGGCTCGGCATAAGGCCGAGGCACAAGTGCGGGCTAGGCTTAAGGCCTGGGCACAAGTGCGGGCTAAGCTTAAAGCCGGGGCACAAGTGCGGGCTAAGCTTAAAGCCGGGGCACAAGTGCGGGCTAAGCTTAAAGCCGGGGCACAAGTGCGGGCTAAGCTTAAAGCCGGGGCACAAGTGCGGGCTAAGCTTAAAGCCGGGGCACAAGTGCGGGCTAAGCTTAAAGCCGGGGCACAAGTGCGGGCTAGGCTTAAGGCCTGGGCACAAGTGCGGGTTAGGCTTAAGGCATGGGCACAAGTGCGGGCTAGGCTTAAAGCCGGGGCACAAGTGCGGGCTAGGCTTAAGGCCGGGGCACAAGTGCGGGCTAGGCTTAAGGCCGGGGCACAAGTGCGGGCTAGGCTTAAGGCCGGGGCACAAGTGCGGGCTAGGCTTAAGGCCTGGGTACAAGTGCGGGCTAGGCTTAAGGCCTGGGCACAAGTGCGGGTTAGACTTAAGGCCGGGGCACAAGTGCGGGCTAGGCTTAAGGCCGGGGCACAAGTGCGGGCTAGGCTTAAGGCCGGGGCACAAGTGCGGGCTAGGCTTAAGGCCGGGGCACAAGTGCGGGCTAGGCTTAAGGCCGGGGCACAAGTGCGGGCTAGGCTTAAGGCCGGGGCACAAGTGCGGGCTAGGCTTAAGGCCGGGGCACAAGTGCGGGCTAGGCTTAAGGCCGGGGCACAAGTGCGGGCTAGGCTTAAGGCCGGGGCACAAGTGCGGGCTAGGCTTAAGGCCTGGGCACAAGTGCAGGCTAGGCTTAAGGCCTGGGCACAAGTGCAGTGCTGGCTAGGATCAAGGCAGGGGCCACAAGTGCCGGCTAGGCTTAAGGCATGGGCACAAGTGCCAGCCAGGCTTAAGGCCTGGGCACAAGTGCGGGCTAGGCTTAAGGCCTGGGCACAAGTGTGGGCTAGGCTTACGGCATGGGCACAAGTGCAGTGCTGGCCAGGATCAAGGCAGGGGGCACAAGTGCTGGCTAGGCTTAAGGCATTCAGCTAACTCTTTGCACTCTTTGCATAAAGGGTTAGGCACCCATAGGGGTGAAGAGCTAGCTTTCACCCCTCTACTCTGTACTTGGACATTTAGGACTAGATCCTTTGTTGTACAGTGCGGAGCCTCTCCATAACCCCATGCTCCAAGCGACCAGGCACTTCTTGTCTGTCCTCCGTAAATGGGTAATGCCTTCTTCCCCAATTAAAGTCGTGCATGCGCATTCAGACGGGACAAGAGCGAAGAGCGTAAAGCTGGCCCTATGTGCATAACCAACATGAAGCTGAAGACAAAAACAAACAAACAAGCATTCAAGGGGCTCAAAAGTGCAGGCTAGGCTTAAGGCCTGGGCACAAGTGCGGGCTAGGCTTAAGGCCTGGGCACAAGTGCTGGCTAGGATCAAGGCAGGGGGCACAAGTGCGGGCTAGGCTTAAGGCCTGGGCACAAGTGCGGGCTAGGCTTAAGGCCTGGGCACAAGTGCGGGCTAGGCTTAAGGCCTGGGCACAAGTGCGGGCTAGGCTTAAGGCCTGGGCACAAGTGCGGGCTAGGCTTAAGGCCTGGGCACAAGTGCGGCCTGGACACAAGTGCGGGCTAGGCTTAAGGCAGGGGCACAAGTGCGGGCTAGGCTTAAGGCAGGGGCACAAGTGCGGGCTTGGCTTAAGGCCTGGGCACAAGTGCGGGCTAGGCTTAAGGCCTGGGCACAAGTGCTGGCTAGGATCAAGGCAGGGGGCACAAGTGCGGGCTAGGCTTAAGGCCTGGGCACAAGTGCGGGCTAGGCTTAAGGCCTGGGCACAAGTGCGGGCTAGGCTTAAGGCCTGGGCACAAGTGCTGGCTAGGATCAAGGCAGGGGGCACAAGTGCGGGCTAGGCTTAAGGCCTGGGCACAAGTGCGGGCTAGGCTTAAGGCCTGGGCACAAGTGCGGGCTAGGCTTAAGGCCTGGGCACAAGTGCGGGCTAGGCTTAAGGCCTGGGCACAAGTGCAGGCTAGGCTTAAGGCCTGGGCACAAGTGCAGTGCTGGCTAGGATCAAGGCAGGGGGCACAAGTGCGGGCTAGGCTTAAGGCCTGGGCACAAGTGCAGGCTAGGCTTAAGGCCTGGGAACAAGTGCAGGCTAGGCTTAAGGCCTGGGCACAAGTGCGGGCTAGGCTTAAGGCCTGGGCACAAGTGCTGGCTAGGATCAAGGCAGGGGGCACAAGTGCGGGCTAGGCTTAAGGCCTGGGCACAAGTGCGGGCTAGGCTTAAGGCCTGGGCACAAGTGCGGGCTAGGCTTAAGGCCTGGGCACAAGTGCGGGCTAGGCTTAAGGCCTGGGCACAAGTGCAGGCTAGGCTTAAGGCCTGGGCACAAGTGCAGTGCTGGCTAGGATCAAGGCAGGGGGCACAAGTGCGGGCTAGGCTTAAGGCCTGGGCACAAGTGCAGGCTAGGCTTAAGGCCTGGGAACAAGTGCAGGCTAGGCTTAAGGCCTGGGCACAAGTGCGGGCTAGGCTTAAGGCCTGGGCACAAGTGCGGGCTAGGCTTAAGGCCTGGGCACAAGTGCGGGCTGGGCTTAAGCCCTGGGCACAAGTGCGGGCTAGGCTTAAGGCCTGGGCACAAGTGCGGGCTAGGCTTAAGGCAGGGGCACAAGTGCGGGCTAGGCTTAAGGCAGGGGCACAAGTGCGGGCTTGGCTTAAGGCCTCGGCACAAGTGCTGGCTAGGATCAAGGCAGGGGGCACAAGTGCGGGCTAGGCTTAAGGCCTGGGCACAAGTGCGGGCTAGGCTTAAGGCCTGGGCACAAGAGCGGGCTAGGCTTAAGGCCTGGGCACAAGTGCGGGCTAGGCTTAAGGCCTGGGCACAAGTGCGGGCTAGGCTTAAGGCCTGGGCACAAGTGCGGGCTAGGCTTTAGGTCTGGGCACAAGTGCGGGCTAGGCTTAAGGCCTGGGCACAAGTGCGGGCTAGGCTTAAGGCCTGGGCACAAGTGCGGGCTAGGCTTAAGGCCGGGGCACAAGTGCGGGCTAGGCTTAAGGCCGGGGCACAAGTGCGGGCTAGGCTTAAGGCCTGGGCACAAGTGCGGGCTAGGCTTAAGGCCTGGGCACAAGTGCGGGCTAGGCTTAAGGCAGGGGCACAAGTGCGGGCTAGGCTTAAGGCCTGGGCACAAGTGCGGGCTAGGCTTAAGGCCTGGGCACAAGTGCGGGCTAGGCTTAAGGCAGGGGCACAAGTGCGGGCTCGGCTTAAGGCAGGGACACAAGTGCGAGCTCGGCTTAAGGCAGGGGCACAAGTGCGGGCTTGGCTTAAGGCAGGGGCACAAGTGCGGGCTAGGCTTAAGGCAGGGGCACAAGTGCGGGCTTGGCTTAAGGCCTGGGCTCAAGTGCGGGCTAGGCTTAAGGCCTGGGCACAAGTGCTGGCTAGGATCAAGGCAGGGGGCACAAGTGCGGGCTAGGCTTAAGGCCTGGGCACAAGTGCGGGCTAGGCTTAAGGCCTGGGCACAAGTGCGGGCTAGGCTTAAGGCCTGGGCACAAGTGCGGGCTAGGCTTAAGGCCTGGGCACAAGTGCAGGCTAGGCTTAAGGCCTGGGCATAAGTGCAGTGCTGGCTAGGATCAAGGCAGGGGGCACAAGTGCGGGCTAGGCTTAAGGCCTGGGCACAAGTGCGGGCTAGGCTTAAGGCCTGGGCACAAGTGCTGGCTAGGATCAAGGCAGGGGGCACAAGTGCGGGCTAGGCTTAAGGCCTGGGCACAAGTGCGGGCTAGGCTTAAAGCCGGGGCACAAGTGCGGGCTAAGCTTAAAGCCGGGGCACAAGTGCGGGCTAGGCTTAAGGCCTGGGCACAAGTGCGGGCTAGGCTTAAGGCCGGGGCACAAGTGCGGGCTAGGCTTAAGGCCGGGGCACAAGTGCGGGCTAGGCTTAAGGCCGGGGCACAAGTGCGGGCTAGGCTTAAGGCCTGGGCACAAGTGCTGGCTAGGATCAAGGCAGGGGGCACAAGTGCGGGCTAGGCTTAATGCCTGGGCACAAGTGCGGGCTAGGCTTAAGGCCTGGGCACAAGTGCGGGCTAGGCTTAAGGCCTGGGCACAAGTGCGGGCTAGGCTTAAGGCCTGGGCACAAGTGCAGGCTAGGCTTAAGGCCTGGGCACAAGTGCAGTGCTGGCTAGGATCAAGGCAGGGGGCACAAGTGCGGGCTAGGCTTAAGGCCTGGGCACAAGTGCGGGCTAGGCTTAAGGCCTGGGCACAAGTGCGGGTTAGGCTTAAGGCCGGGGCACAAGTGCGGGCTAGGCTTAAAGCCGGGGCACAAGTGCAGGCTAGGCTTAAGGCCTGGGCACAAGTGCAGTGCTGGCTAGGATCAAGGCAGGGGCCACAAGTGCCGGCTAGGCTTAAGGCATGGGCACAAGTGCCAGCCAGGCTTAAGGCCTGGGCACAAGTGCGGGCTAGGCTTACGGCATGGGCACAAGTGCAGTGCTGGCCAGGATCAAGGCAGGGGGCACAAGTGCTGGCTAGGCTTAAGGCATTCAGCTAACTCTTTGCACTCTTTGCATAAAGGGTTAGGCACCCATAGGGGTGAAGAGCTAGCTTTCACCCCTCTACTCTGTACTTGGACATTTAGGACTAGATCCTTTGTTGTACAGTGCGGAGCCTCTCCATAACCCCATGCTCCAAGCGACCAGGCACTTCTTGTCTGTCCTCCGTAAATGGGTAATGCCTTCTTCCCCAATTACAGTCGTGCATGCGCATTCAGACGGGACAAGAGCGAAGAGCGTAAAGCTGGCCCTATGTGCATAACCAACATGAAGCTGAAGACAAAAACAAACAAACAAGCATTCAAGGGGCTCAAAAGTGCAGGCTAGGCTTAAGGCCTGGGCACAAGTGCGGGCTAGGCTTAAGGCCTGGGCACAAGTGCTGGCTAGGATCAAGGCAGGGGGCACTAGTGCGGGCTAGGCTTAAGGCCTGGGCACAAGTGCGGGCTAGGCTTAAGGCCTGGGCACAAGTGCGGGCTAGGCTTAAGGCCTGGGCACAAGTGCGGGCTAGGCTTAAGGCCTGGGCACAAGTGCGGGCTAGGCTTAAGGCCTGGGCACAAGTGCGGGCTAGGCTTAAGGCCTGGGCACAAGTGCGGGCTAGGCTTAAGGCCTGGGCACAAGTGCGGGCTAGGCTTAAGGCCTGGGCACAAGTGCGGGCTAGGCTTAAGGCCTGGGCACAAGTGCGGGCTAGGCTTAAGGCCTGGGCACAAGTGCGGGCTAGGCTTAAGGCCTGGGCACAAGTGCGGGCTAGGCTTAAGGCCTGGGCACAAGTGCGGGCTAGGCTTAAGGCCTGGGCACAAGTGCGGGCTAGGCTTAAGGCCTGGGCACAAGTGCGGGCTAGGCTTAAGGCCTGGGCACAAGTGCGGGCTAGGCTTTAGGCCTGGGCACAAGTGCGGGCTAGGCTTTAGGCCTGGGCACAAGTGCGGGCTAAACTTTAGGCAGGGGCACAAGTGCGGGCTAGGCTTAAGGCAACGGCACAAGTGCGGGCTAGGCTTAAGGCCTGGGCACAAGTGCGGGCTAGGCTTAAGGCCTGGGCACAAGTGCGGGCTAGGCTTAAGGCAGGGGCACAAGTGCGGGCTCGGCTTAAGGCAGGGGCACAAGTGCGGGCTCGGCTTAAGGCAGGGGCACAAGTGCGGGCTCGGCTTAAGGCCAGGGCACAAGTGCGGGCTCGGCTTAAGGCCAGGGCACAAGTGCGGGCTCGGCTTAAGGCCGGGGCACAAGTGCGGGCTCGGCTTAAGGCCGGGGCACAAGTGCGGGCTCGGCTTAAGGCCGGGGCACAAGTGCGGGCTAAGCTTAAAGCCGGGGCACAAGTGCGGGCTAAGCTTAAAGCCGGGGCACAAGTGCGGGCTAGGCTTAAGGCCTGGGCACAAGTGCGGGCTAGGCTTAAGGCCTGGGCACAAGTGCGGGTTAGGCTTAAGGCCTGGGCACAAGTGCGGGTTAGGCTTAAGGCCTGGGCACAAGTGCGGGTTAGGCTTAAGGCCGGGGCACAAGTGCGGGCTAGGCTTAAGGCCTGGGCACAAGTGCGGGCTAGGCTTTAGGCCTGGGCACAAGTGCGGGCTAGGCTTAAGGCCTGGGCACAAGTGCGGGCTAGGCTTAAGGCCTGGACACAAGTGCGGGCTAGGCTTAAGGCCTGGAAACAAGTGCGGGCTAGGCTTAAGGCCTGGGCACAAGTGCGGGCTAGGCTTAAGGCCTGGGCACAAGTGCAGTGCTGGCTAGGATCAAGGCAGGGGCCACAAGTGCCGGCTAGGCTTAAGGCATGGGCACAAGTGCCAGCCAGGCTTAAGGCATGGGTACAAGTGCAGTGCTGGCCAGGATCAAGGCAGGGGGCACAAGTGCTGGCTAGGCTTAAGGCATTCAGCTAACTCTTTGCACTCTTTGCATAAAGGGTTAGGCACCCATAGGGGTGAAGAGCTAGCTTTCACCCCTCTACTCTGTACTTGGACATTTAGGACTAGATCCTTTGTTGTACAGTGCGGAGCCTCTCCATAACCCCATGCTCCAAGCGACCAGGCACTTCTTGTCTGTCCTCCGTAAATGGGTAATGCCTTCTTCCCCAATTACAGTCGTGCATGCGCATTCAGACGGGACAAGAGCGAAGAGCGTAAAGCTGGCCCTATGTGCATAACCAACATGAAGCTGAAGACAAAAACAAACAAACAAGCATTCAAGGGGCTCAAAAGTGCAGGCTAGGCTTAAGGCCTGGGCACAAGTGCGGGCTAGGCTTAAGGCCTGGGCACAAGTGCTGGCTAGGATCAAGGCAGGGGGCACAAGTGCTGGCTAGGATCAAGGCAGGGGGCACAAGTGCGGGCTAGGCTTAAGGCAGGGGCACAAGTGCGGGCTAGGCTTAAGGCCTGGGCACAAGTGCGGGCTAGGCTTAAGGCCTGGGCACAAGTGCTGGCTAGGATCAAGGCAGGGGCACAAGTGCGGGCTAGGCTTAAGGCCTGGGCACAAGTGCGGGCTAGGCTTAAGGCCTGGGCACAAGTGCGGGCTAGGCTTAAGGCCTGGGCACAAGTGCGGGCTAGGCTTAAGGCCTGGGCACAAGTGCGGGCTAGGCTTAAGGCCTGGGCACAAGTGCGGGCTAGGCTTAAGGCCTGGGCACAAGTGCGGGCTAGGCTTAAGGCCTGGGCACAAGTGCGGGCTAGGCTTAAGGCCTGGGCACAAGTGCGGGCTAGGCTTAAGGCCTGGGCACAAGTGCAGGCTAGGCTTAAGGCCTGGGCATAAGTGCAGTGCTGGCTAGGATCAAGGCAGGGGGCACAAGTGCGGGCTAGGCTTAAGGCCTGGGCACAAGTGCGGGCTAGGCTTAAGGCCTGGGCACAAGTGCTGGCTAGGATCAAGGCAGGGGCACAAGTGCGGGCTCGGCTTAAGGCAGGGGCACAAGTGCGGGCTCGGCTTAAGGCAGGGGCACAAGTGCGGGCTCGGCTTAAGGCCTGGGCACAAGTGCGGGCTAGGCTTAAGGCCTGGGCACAAGTGCGGGCTAGGCTTAAGGCCTGGGCACAAGTGCGGGTTAGGCTTAAGGCCGGGGCACAAGTGCGGGCTAGGCTTAAGGCCTGGGCACAAGTACGGGCTAGGCTTAAGGCCTGGGCACAAGTGCGGGCTAGGCTTAAGGCCTGGGCACAAGTGAGGGCTAGGCTTAAGGCCTGGACACAAGTGCGGGCTAGGCTTAAGGCCGGGGCACAAGTGCAGGCTAGGCTTAAGGCCTGGGCACAAGTGCAGTGCTGGCTAGGATCAAGGCAGGGGCCACAAGTGCCGGCTAGGCTTAAGGCATGGGCACAAGTGCCAGCCAGGCTTAAGGCATGGGTACAAGTACAGTGCTGGCCAGGATCAAGGCAGGGGGCACAAGTGCTGGCTAGGCTTAAGGCATTCAGCTAACTCTTTGCACTCTTTGCATAAAGGGTTAGGCACCCATAGGGGTGAAGAGCTAGCTTTCACCCCTCTACTCTGTACTTGGACATTTAGGACTAGATCCTTTGTTGTACAGTGCGGAGCCTCTCCATAACCCCATGCTCCAAGCGACCAGGCACTTCTTGTCTGTCCTCCGTAAATGGGTAATGCCTTCTTCCCCAATTACAGTCGTGCATGCGCATTCAGACGGGACAAGAGCGAAGAGCGTAAAGCTGGCCCTATGTGCATAACCAACATGAAGCTGAAGACAAAAACAAACAAACAAGCATTCAAGGGGCTCAAAAGTGCAGGCTAGGCTTAAGGCCTGGGCACAAGTGCGGGCTAGGCTTAAGGCCTGGGCACAAGTGCTGGCTAGGATCAAGGCAGGGGGCACAAGTGCGGGCTAGGCTTAAGGCCTGGGCACAAGTGCGGGCTAGGCTTAAGGCCTGGGCACAAGTGCGGGCTAGGCTTAAGGCCTGGGCACAAGTGCGGGCTAGGCTTAAGGCCTGGGCACAAGTGCGGGCTAGGCTTAAGGCCTGGGCACAAGTGCGGGCTAGGCTTAAGGCCTGGGCACAAGTGCGGGCTAGGCTTAAGGCCTGGGCACAAGTGCGGGCTAGGCTTAAGGCCTGGGCACAAGTGCGGGCTAGGCTTAAGGCCTGGGCACAAGTGCGGGCTAGGCTTAAGGCCTGGGCACAAGTGCGGGCTAGGCTTAAGGCCTGGGCACAAGTGCGGGCTAGGCTTAAGGCCTGGGCACAAGTGCGGGCTAGGCTTAAGGCCTGGGCACATGTGCGGGCTAGGCTTAAGGCCTGGGCACAAGTGCGGGCTAGGCTTAAGGCCTAGGCACAAGTGCGGGCTAGGCTTAAGGCCTGGGCACAAGTGCGGGCTAGGCTTAAGGCCTGGGCACAAGTGCGGGCTAGGCTTAAGGCCGGGGCACAAGTGCGGGCTAGGCTTAAGGCCTGGGCACAAGTGCGGGCTAGGCTTATGGCCTGGGCACAAGTGCGGGCTAGGCTTAAGGCCTGGGCACAAGTGCGGGCTAGGCTTAAGGCCTGGGCACAAGTGCGGGCTAGGCTTAAGGCCTGGGCACAAGTGCGGGCTAGGCTTAAGGCCTGGGCACAAGTGCGGGCTAGGCTTAAGGCCTGGGCACAAGTGCAGGCTAGGCTTAAGGCCTGGGCATAAGTGCAGTGCTGGCTAGGATCAAGGCAGGGGGCACAAGTGCGGGCTAGGCTTAAGGCCTGGGCACAAGTGCGGGCTAGGCTTAAGGCCTGGGCACAAGTGCTGGCTAGGATCAAGGCAGGGGCACAAGTGCGGGCTCGGCTTAAGGCAGGGGCACAAGTGCGGGCTCGGCTTAAGGCAGGGGCACAAGTGCGGGCTCGGCTTAAGGTCTGGGCACAAGTGCGGGCTAGGCTTAAGGCCTGGGCACAAGTGCGGGCTAGGCTTAAGGCCTGGGCACAAGTGCGGGTTAGGCTTAAGGCCGGGGCACAAGTGCGGGCTAGGCTTAAGGCCTGGGCACAAGTACGGGCTAGGCTTAAGGCCTGGGCACAAGTGCGGGCTAGGCTTAAGGCCTGGGCACAAGTGCGGGCTAGGCTTAAGGCCTGGACACAAGTGCGGGCTAGGCTTAAGGCCGGGGCACAAGTGCAGGCTAGGCTTAAGGCCTGGGCACAAGTGCAGTGCTGGCTAGGATCAAGGCAGGGGCCACAAGTGCCGGCTAGGCTTAAGGCATGGGCACAAGTGCCAGCCAGGCTTAAGGCATGGGTACAAGTGCAGTGCTGGCCAGGATCAAGGCAGGGGGCACAAGTGCTGGCTAGGCTTAAGGCATTCAGCTAACTCTTTGCACTCTTTGCATAAAGGGTTAGGCACCCATAGGGGTGAAGAGCTAGCTTTCACCCCTCTACTCTGTACTTGGACATTTAGGACTAGATCCTTTGTTGTACAGTGCGGAGCCTCTCCATAACCCCATGTTCCAAGCGACCAGGCACTTCTTGTCTGTCCTCCGTAAATGGGTAATGCCTTCTTCCCCAATTACAGTCGTGCATGCGCATTCAGACGGGACAAGAGCGAAGAGCGTAAAGCTGGCCCTATGTGCATAACCAACATGAAGCTGAAGACAAAAACAAACAAACAAGCATTCAAGGGGCTCAAAAGTGCAGGCTAGGCTTAAGGCCTGGGCACAAGTGCGGGCTAGGCTTAAGGCCTGGGCACAAGTGCGGGCTAGGCTTAAGGCCTGGGCACAAGTGCGGGCTAGGCTTAAGGCCTGGGCACAAGTGCGGGCTAGGCTTAAGGCCTGGGCACAAGTGCAGGCTAGGCTTAAGGCCTGGGCATAAGTGCAGTGCTGGCTAGGATCAAGGCAGGGGGCACAAGTGCGGGCTAGGCTTAAGGCCTGGGCACAAGTGCGGGCTAGGCTTAAGGCCTGGGCACAAGTGCTGGCTAGGATCAAGGCAGGGGCACAAGTGCGGGCTCGGCTTAAGGCAGGGGGCACAAGTGCGGGCTAGGCTTAAGGCCTGGGCACAAGTGCGGGCTAGGCTTAAGGCCTGGGCACAAGTGCGGGCTAGGCTTAAGGCCTGGGCACAAGTGCGGGCTAGGCTTAAGGCCTGGGCACAAGTGCGGGCTAGGCTTAAGGCCTGGGCACAAGTGCGGGCTAGGCTTAAGGCCTGGGCACAAGTGCGGGCTAGGCTTAAGGCCGGGGCACAAGTGCGGGCTAGGCTTAAGGCCGGGGCACAAGTGCGGGCTAGGCTTAAGGCCGGGGCACAAGTGCGGGCTAGGCTTATGGCCTGAGGACAAGTGCGGGCTAGGCTTAAGGCCTGGGCACAAGTGCGGGCTAGGCTTAAGGCCAGGGCACAAGTGCGGGCTAGGCTTAAGGCCAGGGCACAAGTGCGGGCTAGGCTTAAGGCCTGGGCACAAGTGCGGGCTAGGCTTAAGGCCTGGGCACAAGTGCGGGCTAGGCTTAAGGCCTGGGCACAAGTGCGGGCTAGGCTTAAGGCCTGGGCACAAGTGCGGGCTAGGCTTAAGGCCTGGACACAAGTGCGGGCTAGGCTTAAGGCAGGGGCACAAGTGCGGGCTAGGCTTAAGGCAGGGGCACAAGTGCGGGCTTGGCTTAAGGCCTGGGCACAAGTGCGGGCTAGGCTTAAGGCCTGGGCACAAGTGCGGGCTAGGCTTAAGGCCTGGGCACAAGTGCGGGCTAGGCTTAAGGCCTGGGCACAAGTGCGGGCTAGGCTTAAGGCCTGGGCACAAGTGCGGGCTAGGCTTAAGGCCTGGGCACAAGTGCGGGCTAGGCTTAAGGCCTGGGCACAAGTGCGGGCTAGGCTTAAGGCCTGGGCACAAGTGCAGGCTAGGCTTAAGGCCTGGGCACAAGTGCAGTGCTGGCTAGGACCAAGGCAGGGGGCACAAGTGCGGGCTAGGCTTAAGGCCTGGGCACAAGTGCGGGCTAGGCTTAAGGCTTGGGCACAAGTGCGGGCTGGGCTTAAGGCCTGGGCACAAGTGCGGGCTAGGCTTAAGGCCTGGGCACAAGTGCGGGCTAGGCTTAAGGCAGGGGCACAAGTGCGGGCTAGGCTTAAGGCAGGGGCACAAGTGCGGGCTTGGCTTAAGGCCTGGGCACAAGTGCTGGCTAGGATCAAGGCAGGGGGCACAAGTGCGGGCTAGGCTTAAGGCCTGGGCACAAGTGCGGGCTAGGCTTAAGGCCTGGGCACAAGAGCGGGCTAGGCTTAAGGCCTGGGCACAAGTGCGGGCTAGGCTTAAGGCCTGGGCACAAGTGCGGGCTAGGCTTAAGGCCTGAGCACAAGTGCGGGCTAGGCTTTAGGTCTGGGCACAAGTGCGGGCTAGGCATAAGGCAGGGGCACAAGTGCGGGCTAGGCTTAAGGCAGGGGCACAAGTGCGGGCTAGGCTTAAGGCCTGGGCACAAGTGCGGGCTAGGCTTAAGGCAGGGGCACAAGTGCGGGCTCGGCTTAAGGCAGGGGCACAAGTGCGGGCTCGGCTTAAGGCAGGGGCACAAGTGCGGGCTCGGCTTAAGGCAGGGGCACAAGTGCGGGCTCGGCTTAAGGCAGGGGCACAAGTGCGGGCTCGGCTTAAGGCAGGGGCACAAGTGCGGGCTCGGCTTAAGGCCGGGGCACAAGTGCGGGCTCGGCTTAAGGCCGGGGCACAAGTGCGGGCTCGGCTTAAGGTCGGGGCACAAGTGCGGGCTAGGCTTAAGGCCTGGGCACAAGTGCGGGCTAAGCTTAAAGCCGGGGCACAAGTGCGGGCTAAGCTTAAAGCCGGGGCACAAGTGCGGGCTAGGCTTAAGGCCTGGGCACAAGTGCGGGCTAGGCTTAAGGCCTGGGCACAAGTGCGGGTTAGGCTTAAGGCCGGGGCACAAGTGCGGGCTAGGCTTAAGGCCGGGGCACAAGTGCGGGCTAGGCTTAAGGCCAGGGCACAAGTGCAGGCTAGGCTTAAGGCCTGGGCACAAGTGCTGGCTAGGATCAAGGCAGGGGGCACAAGTGCGGGCTAGGCTTAAGGCCTGGGCACAAGTGCGGGCTAGGCTTAAGGCCTGGGCACAAGTGCGGGCTAGGCTTAAGGCCTGGGCACAAGTGCGGGCTAGGCTTAAGGCCTGGGCACAAGTGCGGGCTAGGCTTAAGGCCTGGGCACAAGTGCTGGCTAGGATCAAGGCAGGGGCACAAGTGCGGGCTCGGCTTAAGGCCGGGGCACAAGTGCGGGCTAGGCTTAAGGCCAGGGCACAAGTGCAGGCTAGGCTTAAGGCCTGGGCACAAGTGCTGGCTAGGATCAAGGCAGGGGGCACAAGTGCGGGCTAGGCTTAAGGCCTGGGCACAAGTGCGGGCTAGGCTTAAGGCCTGGGCACAAGTGCGGGCTAGGCTTAAGGCCTGGGCACAAGTGCGGGCTAGGCTTAAGGCCTGGGCACAAGTGCAGGCTAGGCTTAAGGCCTGGGCACAAGTGCAGTGCTGGCTAGGATCAAGGCAGGGGGCACAAGTGCGGGCTAGGCTTAAGGCCTGGGCACAAGTGCGGGCTAGGCTTAAGGCCTGGGCACAAGTGCGGGTTAGGCTTAAGGCCGGGGCACAAGTGCGGGCTAGGCTTAAGGCCGGGGCACAAGTGCAGGCTAGGCTTAAGGCCGGGGCACAAGTGCAGGCTAGGCTTAAGGCCTGGGCACAAGTGCAGTGCTGGCTAGGATCAAGGCAGGGGCCACAAGTGCCGGCTAGGCTTAAGGCATGGGCACAAGTGCCAGCCAGGCTTAAGGCCTGGGCACAAGTGCGGGCTAGGCTTACGGCATGGGCACAAGTGCAGTGCTGGCCAGGATCAAGGCAGGGGGCACAAGTGCTGGCTAGGCTTAAGGCATTCAGCTAACTCTTTGCACTCTTTGCATAAAGGGTTAGGGGCACCCATAGGGGTGAAGAGCTAGCTTTCACCCCTCTACTCTGTACTTGGACATTTAGGACTAGATCCTTTGTTGTACAGTGCGGAGCCTCTCCATAACCCCATGCTCCAAGCGACCAGGCACTTCTTGTCTGTCCTCCGTAAATGGGTAATGCCTTCTTCCCCAATTACAGTCGTGCATGCGCATTCAGACGGGACAAGAGCGAAGAGCGTAAAGCTGGCCCTATGTGCATGACCAACATGAAGCTGAAGACAAAAACAAACAAACAAGCATTCAAGGGGCTCAAAAGTGCAGGCTAGGCTTAAGGCCTGGGCACAAGTGCGGGCTAGGCTTAAGGCCTGGGCACAAGTGCTGGCTAGGATCAAGGCAGGGGGCACAAGTGCAGGCTAGGCTTAAGGCCTGGGCACAAGTGCGGGCTAGGCTTAAGGCCTGGGCACAAGTGCGGGCTAGGCTTAAGGCCTGGGCACAAGTGCGGGCTAGGCTTAAGGCCGGGGCACAAGTGTGGGCTAGGCTTAAGGCCGGGGCACAAGTGTGGGCTAGGCTTAAGGCCGGGGCACAAGTGTGGGCTAGGCTTAAGGCCGGGGCACAAGTGCGGGCTAGGCTTAAGGCCGGGGCACAAGTGCGGGCTAGGCTTAAGGCCTGGGCACAAGTGCGGGCTAGGCTTTAGGCCTGGGCACAAGTGCGGGCCAGGCTTAAGGCCTGGGCACAAGTGCGGGCTAGGCTTAAGGCCTGGGCACAAGTGCGGGCTAGGCTTAAGGCAGGGGCACAAGTGCGGGCTAGGCTTAAGGCAGGGGCACAAGTGCGGGCTTGGCTTAAGGCCTGGGCACAAGTGCGGGCTAGGCTTAAGGCCTGGGCACAAGTGCTGGCTAGGATCAAGGCAGGGGCCACAAGTGCCGGCTAGGCTTAAGGCCTGGGCACAAGTGCGGGCTAGGCTTAAGGCCTGGGCACAAGTGCGGGCTAGGCTTAAGGCCTGGGCACAAGTGCGGGCTAGGCTTAAGGCCTGGACACAAGTGCGGGCTAGGCTTAAGGCCGGGGCACAAGTGCAGGCTAGGCTTAAGGCCTGGGCACAAGTGCAGTGCTGGCTAGGATCAAGGCAGGGGCCACAAGTGCCGGCTAGGCTTAAGGCATGGGCACAAGTGCCAGCCAGGCTTAAGGCATGGGCACAAGTGCAGTGCTGGCCAGGATCAAGGCAGGGGGCACAAGTGCTGGCTAGGCTTAAGGCATTCAGCTAACTCTTTGCACTCTTTGCATAAAGGGTTAGGCACCCATAGGGGTGAAGAGCTAGCTTTCACCCCTCTACTCTGTACTTGGACATTTAGGACTAGATCCTTTGTTGTACAGTGCGGAGCCTCTCCATAACCCCATGCTCCAAGCGACCAGGCACTTCTTGTCTGTCCTCCGTAAATGGGTAATGCCTTCTTCCCCAATTACAGTCGTGCATGCGCATTCAGACGGGACAAGAGCGAAGAGCGTAAAGCTGGCCCTATGTGCATAACCAACATGAAGCTGAAGACAAAAACAAACAAACAAGCATTCAAGGGGCTCAAAAGTGCAGGCTAGGCTTAAGGCCTGGGCACAAGTGCGGGCTAGGCTTAAGGCCTGGGCACAAGTGCGGGCTAGGCTTAAGGCCGGGGCACAAGTGCGGGCTAGGCTTAAGGCCGGGGCACAAGTGCGGGCTAGGCTTAAGGCCGGGGCACAAGTGCGGGCTAGGCTTATGGCCTGAGGACAAGTGCGGGCTAGGCTTAAGGCCTGGCCACAAGTGCGGGCTAGGCTTAAGGCCTGGGCACAAGTGCGGCCTGGACACAAGTGCGGGCTAGGCTTAAGGCAGGGGCACAAGTGCGGGCTAGGCTTAAGGCAGGGGCACAAGTGCGGGCTTGGCTTAAGGCCTGGGCACAAGTGCGGGCTAGGCTTAAGGCCTGGGCACAAGTGCTGGCTAGGATCAAGGCAGGGGGCACAAGTGCGGGCTAGGCTTAAGGCCTGGGCACAAGTGCGGGCTAGGCTTAAGGCCTGGGCACAAGTGCGGGCTAGGCTTAAGGCCTGGGCACAAGTGCGGGTTAGGCTTAAGGCCGGGGCACAAGTGCGGGCTAGGCTTAAGGCCGGGGCACAAGTGCGGGCTAGGCTTAAGGCCAGGGCACAAGTGCAGGCTAGGCTTAAGGCCTGGGCACAAGTGCTGGCTAGGATCAAGGCAGGGGGCACAAGTGCGGGCTAGGCTTAAGGCCTGGGCACAAGTGCGGGCTAGGCTTAAGGCCTGGGCACAAGTGCGGGCTAGGCTTAAGGCCTGGGCACAAGTGCAGGCTAGGCTTAAGGCCTGGGCACAAGTGCCAGCCAGGCTTAAGGCATGGGCACAAGTGCAGTGCTGGCCAGGATCAAGGCAGGGGGCACAAGTGCTGGCTAGGCTTAAGGCATTCAGCTAACTCTTTGCACTCTTTGCATAAAGGGTTAGGCACCCATAGGGGTGAAGAGCTAGCTTTCACCCCTCTACTCTGTACTTGGACATTTAGGACTAGATCCTTTGTTGTACAGTGCGGAGCCTCTCCATAACCCCATGCTCCAAGCGACCAGGCACTTCTTGTCTGTCCTCCGTAAATGGGTAATGCCTTCTTCCCCAATTACAGTCGTGCATGCGCATTCAGACGGGACAAGAGCGAAGAGCGTAAAGCTGGCCCTATGTGCATAACCAACATGAAGCTGAAGACAAAAACAAACAAACAAGCATTCAAGGGGCTCAAAAGTGCAGGCTAGGCTTAAGGCCTGGGCACAAGTGCGGGCTAGGCTTAAGGCCTGGGCACAAGTGCGGGCTAGGCTTAAGGCCGGGGCACAAGTGCGGGCTAGGCTTAAGGCCGGGGCACAAGTGCGGGCTAGGCTTAAGGCCGGGGCACAAGTGCGGGCTAGGCTTATGGCCTGAGGACAAGTGCGGGCTAGGCTTAAGGCCTGGCCACAAGTGCGGGCTAGGCTTAAGGCCTGGGCACAAGTGCGGCCTGGACACAAGTGCGGGCTAGGCTTAAGGCAGGGGCACAAGTGCGGGCTAGGCTTAAGGCAGGGGCACAAGTGCGGGCTTGGCTTAAGGCCTGGGCACAAGTGCGGGCTAGGCTTAAGGCCTGGGCACAAGTGCTGGCTAGGATCAAGGCAGGGGGCACAAGTGCGGGCTAGGCTTAAGGCCTGGGCACAAGTGCGGGCTAGGCTTAAGGCCTGGGCACAAGTGCGGGCTAGGCTTAAGGCCTGGGCACAAGTGCGGGTTAGGCTTAAGGCCGGGGCACAAGTGCGGGCTAGGCTTAAGGCCGGGGCACAAGTGCGGGCTAGGCTTAAGGCCAGGGCACAAGTGCAGGCTAGGCTTAAGGCCTGGGCACAAGTGCTGGCTAGGATCAAGGCAGGGGGCACAAGTGCGGGCTAGGCTTAAGGCCTGGGCACAAGTGCGGGCTAGGCTTAAGGCCTGGGCACAAGTGCGGGCTAGGCTTAAGGCCTGGGCACAAGTGCAGGCTAGGCTTAAGGCCTGGGCACAAGTGTGGGCTAGGCTTAAGGCCTGGGCACAAGTGCGGGCTAGGCTTAAGGCCTGGGCACAAGTGCGGGCTAGGCTTAAGGCCTGGGCACAAGTGCGGGCTGGGCTTAAGGCAGGGGCACAAGTGCGGGCTAGGCTTAAGGCAGGGGCACAAGTGCGGGCTTGGCTTAAGGCCTGGGCACAAGTGCGGGCTAGGCTTAAGGCCTGGGCACAAGTGCTGGCTAGGATCAAGGCAGGGGGCACAAGTGCGGGCTAGGCTTAAGGCCTGGGCACAAGTGCGGGCTAGGCTTAAGGCCTGGGCACAAGTGCGGGCTAGGCTTAAGGCCTGGGCACAAGTGCGGGCTAGGCTTAAGGCCTGGGCACAAGTGCGGGCTAGGCTTAAGGCAGGGGCACAAGTGCGGGCTAGGCTTAAGGCCTGGGCACAAGTGTGGGCTAGGCTTAAGGCCTGGGCACAAGTGCGGGCTAGGCTTAAGGCCTGGGCACAAGTGCGGGCTAGGCTTAAGGCCTGGGCACAAGTGCGGGCTAGGCTTAAGGCCTTGGCACAAGTGCTGGCTAGGATCAAGGCAGGGGGCACAAGTGCGGGCTAGGCTTAAGGCCTGGGCACAAGTGCGGGCTAGGCTTAAGGCCTGGGCACAAGTGCGGGCTAGGCTTAAGGCCTGGGCACAAGTGCGGGCTAGGCTTAAGGCCTGGGCACAAGTGCGGGCTAGGCTTAAGGCCGGGGCACAAGTGCGGGCTAGGCTTAAGGCCGGGGCACAAGTGCGGGCTAGGCTTAAGGCCGGGGCACAAGTGCGGGCTAGGCTTAAGGCCGGGGCACAAGTGCGGGCTAGGCTTAAGGCCGGGGCACAAGTGCGGGCTAGGCTTAAGGCCGGGGCACAAGTGCGGGCTAGGCTTAAGGCCAGGGCACAAGTGCGGGCTAGGCTTAAGGCCTGGGCACAAGTGCGGGCTAGGCTTTAGGCCTGGGCACAAGTGCGGGCTAGGCTTAAGGCCTGGGCACAAGTGCGGGCTAGGCTTAAGGCCTGGGCACAAGTGCGGGCTAGGCTTAAGGCAGGGGCACAAGTGCGGGCTAGGCTTAAGGCAGGGGCACAAGTGCGGGCTTGGCTTAAGGCCTGGGCTCAAGTGCGGGCTAGGCTTAAGGCCTGGGCACAAGTGCTGGCTAGGATCAAGGCAGGGGGCACAAGTGCGGGCTAGGCTTAAGGCCTGGGCACAAGTGCGGGCTAGGCTTAAGGCCTGGGCACAAGTGCGGGCTAGGCTTAAGGCCTGGGCACAAGTGCGGGCTAGGCTTAAGGCCTGGGCACAAGTGCGGGCTAGGCTTAAGGCCTGGGCACAAGTGCAGGCTAGGCTTAAGGCCTGGGCATAAGTGCAGTGCTGGCTAGGATCAAGGCAGGGGGCACAAGTGCGGGCTAGGCTTAAGGCCTGGGCACAAGTGCGGGCTAGGCTTAAGGCCTGGGCACAAGTGCTGGCTAGGATCAAGGCAGGGGGCACAAGTGCGGGCTAGGCTTAAGGCCTGGGCACAAGTGCGGGCTAGGCTTAAGGCCTGGGCACAAGTGCGGGCTAGGCTTAAGGCCTGGGCACAAGTGCAGGCTAGGCTTAAGGCCTGGGCACAAGTGCAGTGCTGGCTAGGATCAAGGCAGGGGGCACAAGTGCGGGCTAGGCTTAAGGCCTGGGCACAAGTGCAGGCTAGGCTTAAGGCCTGGGAACAAGTGCAGGCTAGGCTTAAGGCCTGGGCACAAGTGCGGGCTAGGCTTAAGGCCTGGGCACAAGTGCGGGCTAGGCTTAAGGCCTGGGCACAAGTGCGGGCTGGGCTTAAGCCCTGGGCACAAGTGCGGGCTAGGCTTAAGGCCTGGGCACAAGTGCGGGCTAGGCTTAAGGCAGGGGCACAAGTGCGGGCTAGGCTTAAGGCAGGGGCACAAGTGCGGGCTTGGCTTAAGGCCTCGGCACAAGTGCTGGCTAGGATCAAGGCAGGGGGCACAAGTGCGGGCTAGGCTTAAGGCCTGGGCACAAGTGCGGGCTAGGCTTAAGGCCTGGGCACAAGAGCGGGCTAGGCTTAAGGCCTGGGCACAAGTGCGGGCTAGGCTTAAGGCCTGGGCACAAGTGCGGGCTAGGCTTAAGGCCTGGGCACAAGTGCGGGCCAGGCTTTAGGTCTGGGCACAAGTGCGGGCTCGACTTAAGGCAGGGGCACAAGTGCGGGCTCGGCTTAAGGCCGGGGCACAAGTGCGGGCTCGGCTTAAGGCCGGGGCACAAGTGCGGGCTCGGCTTAAGGCCGGGGCACAAGTGCGGGCTAGGCTTAAAGCCGGGGCACAAGTGCGGGCTAAGCTTAAAGCCGGGGCACAAGTGCGGGCTAGGCTTAAGGCCTGGGCACAAGTGCGGGCTAGGCTTAAGGCCTGGGCACAAGTGCGGGTTAGGCTTAAGGCCGGGGCACAAGTGCGGGCTAGGCTTAAGGCCGGGGCACAAGTGCGGGCTAGGCTTAAGGCCAGGGCACAAGTGCAGGCTAGGCTTAAGGCCTGGGCACAAGTGCTGGCTAGGATCAAGGCAGGGGGCACAAGTGCGGGCTAGGCTTAATGCCTGGGCACAAGTGCGGGCTAGGCTTAAGGCCTGGGCACAAGTGCGGGCTAGGCTTAAGGCCTGGGCACAAGTGCGGGCTAGGCTTAAGGCCTGGGCACAAGTGCAGGCTAGGCTTAAGGCCTGGGCACAAGTGCAGTGCTGGCTAGGATCAAGGCAGGGGGCACAAGTGCGGGCTAGGCTTAAGGCCTGGGCACAAGTGCGGGCTAGGCTTAAGGCCTGGGCACAAGTGCGGGTTAGGCTTAAGGCCGGGGCACAAGTGCGGGCTAGGCTTAAAGCCGGGGCACAAGTGCAGGCTAGGCTTAAGGCCTGGGCACAAGTGCAGTGCTGGCTAGGATCAAGGCAGGGGCCACAAGTGCCGGCTAGGCTTAAGGCATGGGCACAAGTGCCAGCCAGGCTTAAGGCCTGGGCACAAGTGCGGGCTAGGCTTACGGCATGGGCACAAGTGCAGTGCTGGCCAGGATCAAGGCAGGGGGCACAAGTGCTGGCTAGGCTTAAGGCATTCAGCTAACTCTTTGCACTCTTTGCATAAAGGGTTAGGCACCCATAGGGGTGAAGAGCTAGCTTTCACCCCTCTACTCTGTACTTGGACATTTAGGACTAGATCCTTTGTTGTACAGTGCGGAGCCTCTCCATAACCCCATGCTCCAAGCGACCAGGCACTTCTTGTCTGTCCTCCGTAAATGGGTAATGCCTTCTTCCCCAATTACAGTCGTGCATGCGCATTCAGACGGGACAAGAGCGAAGAGCGTAAAGCTGGCCCTATGTGCATAACCAACATGAAGCTGAAGACAAAAACAAACAAACAAGCATTCAAGGGGCTCAAAAGTGCAGGCTAGGCTTAAGGCCTGGGCACAAGTGCGGGCTAGGCTTAAGGCCTGGGCACAAGTGCTGGCTAGGATCAAGGCAGGGGGCACAAGTGCGGGCTAGGCTTAAGGCCTGGGCACAAGTGCGGGCTAGGCTTAAGGCCTGGGCACAAGTGCGGGCTAGGCTTAAGGCCTGGGCACAAGTGCGGGCTAGGCTTAAGGCCGGGGCACAAGTGCGGGCTAGGCTTAAGGCCGGGGCACAAGTGCGGGCTAGGCTTAAGGCCGGGGCACAAGTGCGGGCTAGGCTTATGGCCTGAGGACAAGTGCGGGCTAGGCTTAAGGCCTGGGCACAAGTGCGGGCTAGGCTTAAGGCCGGGGCACAAGTGCGGGCTAGGCTTAAGGCCGGGGCACAAGTGCGAGCTAGGCTTAAGGCCTGGGCACAAGTGCGGGCTAGGCTTTAGGCCTGGGCACAAGTGCGGGCTAGGCTTAAGGCCTGGGCACAAGTGCGGGCTAGGCTTAAGGCCTGGGCACAAGTGCGGGCTAGGCTTAAGGCAGGGGCACAAGTGCGGGCTAGGCTTAAGGCAGGGGCACAAGTGCGGGCTTGGCTTAAGGCCTGGGCACAAGTGCGGGCTAGGCTTAAGGCCTGGGCACAAGTGCGGGCTAGGCTTAAGGCCTGGGCACAAGTGCGGGCTAGGCTTAAGGCCTGGGCACAAGTGCGGGCTAGGCTTAAGGCCTGGGCACAAGTGCGGGCTAGGCTTAAGGCCTGGGCACAAGTGCGGGCTAGGCTTAAGGCCTGGGCACAAGTGCAGGCTAGGCTTAAGGCCTGGGCATAAGTGCAGTGCTGGCTAGGATCAAGGCAGGGGGCACAAGTGCGGGCTAGGCTTAAGGCCTGGGCACAAGTGCGGGCTAGGCTTAAGGCCTGGGCACAAGTGCTGGCTAGGATCAAGGCAGGGGCACAAGTGCGGGCTCGGCTTAAGGCCTGGGCACAAGTGCGGGCTCGGCTTAAGGCCTGGGCACAAGTGCGGGCTAGGCTTAAGGCCTGGGCACAAGTGCTGGCTAGGCTTAAGGCCTGGGCACAAGTGCTGGCTAGGATCAAGGCAGGGGGCACAAGTGCGGGCTAGGCTTAAGGCCTGGGCACAAGTGCGGGCTAGGCTTAAGGCCTGGGCACAAGAGCGGGCTAGGCTTAAGGCCTGGGCACAAGTGCGGGCTAGGCTTAAGGCCTGGGCACAAGAGCGGGCTAGGCTTAAGGCCTGGGCACAAGTGCGGGCTAGGCTTAAGGCCTGGGCACAAGTGCGGGCTAGGCTTAAGGCCTGGGCACAAGTGCGGGTTAGGCTTAAGGCCTGGGCACAAGTGCGGGTTAGGCTTAAGGCCTGGGCACAAGTGCGGGTTAGGCTTAAGGCCGGGGCACAAGTGCGGGCTAGGCTTAAGGCCTGGGCACAAGTGCGGGCTAGGCTTTAGGCCTGGGCACAAGTGCGGGCTAGGCTTAAGGCCTGGGCACAAGTGCGGGCTAGGCTTAAGGCCTGGACACAAGTGCGGGCTAGGCTTAAGGCCTGGAAACAAGTGCGGGCTAGGCTTAAGGCCGGGGCACAAGTGCAGGCTAGGCTTAAGGCCTGGGCACAAGTGCAGTGCTGGCTAGGATCAAGGCAGGGGCCACAAGTGCCGGCTAGGCTTAAGGCATGGGCACAAGTGCCAGCCAGGCTTAAGGCATGGGCACAAGTGCAGTGCTGGCCAGGATCAAGGCAGGGGGCACAAGTGCTGGCTAGGCTTAAGGCATTCAGCTAACTCTTTGCACTCTTTGCATAAAGGGTTAGGCACCCATAGGGGTGAAGAGCTAGCTTTCACCCCTCTACTCTGTACTTGGACATTTAGGACTAGATCCTTTGTTGTACAGTGCGGAGCCTCTCCATAACCCCATGCTCCAAGCGACCAGGCACTTCTTGTCTGTCCTCCGTAAATGGGTAATGCCTTCTTCCCCAATTACAGTCGTGCATGCGCATTCAGACGGGACAAGAGCGAAGAGCGTAAAGCTGGCCCTATGTGCATAACCAACATGAAGCTGAAGACAAAAACAAACAAACAAGCATTCAAGGGGCTCAAAAGTGCAGGCTAGGCTTAAGGCCTGGGCACAAGTGCGGGCTAGGCTTAAGGCCTGGGCACAAGTGCTGGCTAGGATCAAGGCAGGGGGCACAAGTGCTGGCTAGGATCAAGGCAGGGGGCACAAGTGCGGGCTAGGCTTAAGGCAGGGGCACAAGTGCGGGCTAGGCTTAAGGCCTGGGCACAAGTGCGGGCTAGGCTTAAGGCCTGGGCACAAGTGCGGGCTAGGCTTAAGGCCTGGGCACAAGTGCTGGCTAGGATCAAGGCAGGGGCACAAGTGCGGGCTAGGCTTAAGGCCTGGGCACAAGTGCGGGCTAGGCTTAAGGCCTGGGCACAAGTGCGGGCTAGGCTTAAGGCCTGGGCACAAGTGCAGGCTAGGCTTAAGGCCTGGGCATAAGTGCAGTGCTGGCTAGGATCAAGGCAGGGGGCACAAGTGCGGGCTAGGCTTAAGGCCTGGGCACAAGTGCGGGCTAGGCTTAAGGCCTGGGCACAAGTGCTGGCTAGGATCAAGGCAGGGGCACAAGTGCGGGCTCGGCTTAAGGCAGGGGCACAAGTGCGGGCTCGGCTTAAGGCAGGGGCACAAGTGCGGGCTCGGCATAAGGCCTGGGCACAAGTGCGGGCTAGGCTTAAGGCCTGGGCACAAGTGCGGGCTAGGCTTAAGGCCTGGGCACAAGTGCGGGTTAGGCTTAAGGCCGGGGCACAAGTGCGGGCTAGGCTTAAGGCCTGGGCACAAGTACAGGCTAGGCTTAAGGCCTGGGCACAAGTGCGGGCTAGGCTTAAGGCCTGGGCACAAGTGAGGGCTAGGCTTAAGGCCTGGACACAAGTGCGGGCTAGGCTTAAGGCCGGGGCACAAGTGCAGGCTAGGCTTAAGGCCTGGGCACAAGTGCAGTGCTGGCTAGGATCAAGGCAGGGGCCACAAGTGCCGGCTAGGCTTAAGGCATGGGCACAAGTGCCAGCCAGGCTTAAGGCATGGGTACAAGTGCAGTGCTGGCCAGGATCAAGGCAGGGGGCACAAGTGCTGGCTAGGCTTAAGGCATTCAGCTAACTCTTTGCACTCTTTGCATAAAGGGTTAGGCACCCATAGGGGTGAAGAGCTAGCTTTCACCCCTCTACTCTGTACTTGGACATTTAGGACTAGATCCTTTGTTGTACAGTGCGGAGCCTCTCCATAACCCCATGCTCCAAGCGACCAGGCACTTCTTGTCTGTCCTCCGTAAATGGGTAATGCCTTCTTCCCCAATTACAGTCGTGCATGCGCATTCAGACGGGACAAGAGCGAAGAGCGTAAAGCTGGCAATATGTGCATAACCAACATGAAGCTGAAGACAAAAACAAACAAACAAGCATTCAAGGGGCTCAAAAGTGCAGGCTAGGCTTAAGGCCTGGGCACAAGTGCGGGCTAGGCTTAAGGCCTGGGCACAAGTGCGGGCTAGGCTTAAGGCCTGGGCACAAGTGCGGGCTAGGCTTAAGGCCTGGGCACAAGTGCGGGCTAGGCTTAAGGCCTGGGCACAAGTGCGGGCTAGGCTTAAGGCCGGGGCACAAGTGCGGGCTAGGCTTAAGGCCGGGGCACAAGTGCGGGCTAGGCTTAAGGCCGGGGCACAAGTGCGGGCTAGGCTTATGGCCTGAGGACAAGTGCGGGCTAGGCTTAAGGCCTGGGCACAAGTGCGGGCTAGGCTTAAGGCCAGGGCACAAGTGCGGGCTAGGCTTAAGGCCAGGGCACAAGTGCGGGCTAGGCTTAAGGCCTGGGCACAAGTGCGGGCTAGGCTTAAGGCCTGGGCACAAGTGCGGGCTAGGCTTAAGGCCTGGGCACAAGTGCGGGCTAGGCTTAAGGCCTGGGCACAAGTGCGGGCTAGGCTTAAGGCCTGGGCACAAGTGCGGGCTAGGCTTAAGGCAGGGGCACAAGTGCGGGCTAGGCTTAAGGCAGGGGCACAAGTGCGGGCTTGGCTTAAGGCCTGGGCACAAGTGCGGGCTAGGCTTAAGGCCTGGGCACAAGTGCTGGCTAGGATCAAGGCAGGGGGCACAAGTGCGGGCTAGGCTTAAGGCCTGGGCACAAGTGCGGGCTAGGCTTAAGGCCTGGGCACAAGTGCGGGCTAGGCTTAAGGCCTGGGCACAAGTGCGGGCTAGGCTTAAGGCCTGGGCACAAGTGCGGGCTAGGCTTAAGGCCTGGGCACAAGTGCGGGCTAGGCTTAAGGCCTGGGCACAAGTGCGGGCTAGGCTTAAGGCCTGGGCACAAGTGCGGGCTAGGCTTAAGGCCTGGGCACAAGTGCGGGCTAGGCTTAAGGCCTGGGCACAAGTGCGGGCTAGGCTTAAGGCCTGGGCACAAGTGCGGGCTAGGCTTAAGGCCTGGGCACAAGTGCGGGCTAGGCTTAAGGCCTGGGCACAAGTGCGGGCTAGGCTTAAGGCCTGGGCACAAGTGCGGGCTAGGCTTAAGGCCTGGGCACAAGTGCGGGCTAGGCTTAAGGCCTGGGCACAAGTGCGGGCTAGGCTTAAGGCCTGGGCACAAGTGCGGGCTAGGCTTAAGGCCTGGGCACAAGTGCGGGCTAGGCTTAAGGCCTGGGCACAAGTGCAGGCTAGGCTTAAGGCCTGGGCATAAGTGCAGTGCTGGCTAGGATCAAGGCAGGGGGCACAAGTGCGGGCTAGGCTTAAGGCCTGGGCACAAGTGCGGGCTAGGCTTAAGGCCTGGGCACAAGTGCTGGCTAGGATCAAGGCAGGGGCACAAGTGCGGGCTCGGCTTAAGGCAGGGGCACAAGTGCGGGCTCGGCTTAAGGCAGGGGCACAAGTGCGGGCTCGGCTTAAGGCCTGGGCACAAGTGCGGGCTAGGCTTAAGGCCTGGGCACAAGTGCGGGTTAGGCTTAAGGCCGGGGCACAAGTGCGGGCTAGGCTTAAGGCCTGGACACAAGTACGGGCTAGGCTTAAGGCCTGGGCACAAGTGCGGGCTAGGCTTAAGGCCTGGGCACAAGTGCGGGCTAGGCTTAAGGCCTGGACACAAGTGCGGGCTAGGCTTAAGGCCGGGGCACAAGTGCAGGCTAGGCTTAAGGCCTGGGCACAAGTGCAGTGCTGGCTAGGATCAAGGCAGGGGCCACAAGTGCCGGCTAGGCTTAAGGCATGGGCACAAGTGCCAGCCAGGCTTAAGGCATGGGTACAAGTGCAGTGCTGGCCAGGATCAAGGCAGGGGGCACAAGTGCTGGCTAGGCTTAAGGCATTCAGCTAACTCTTTGCACTCTTTGCATAAAGGGTTAGGCACCCATAGGGGTGAAGAGCTAGCTTTCACCCCTCTACTCTGTACTTGGACATTTAGGACTAGATCCTTTGTTGTACAGTGCGGAGCCTCTCCATAACCCCATGTTCCAAGCGACCAGGCACTTCTTGTCTGTCCTCCGTAAATGGGTAATGCCTTCTTCCCCAATTACAGTCGTGCATGCGCATTCAGACGGGACAAGAGCGAAGAGCGTAAAGCTGGCCCTATGTGCATAACCAACATGAAGCTGAAGACAAAAACAAACAAACAAGCATTCAAGGGGCTCAAAAGTGCAGGCTAGGCTTAAGGCCTGGGCACAAGTGCGGGCTAGGCTTAAGGCCTGGGCACAAGTGCGGGCTAGGCTTAAGGCCTGGGCACAAGTGCGGGCTAGGCTTAAGGCCTGGGCACAAGTGCAGTCTAGGCTTAAGGCCTGGGCATAAGTGCAGTGCTGGCTAGGATCAAGGCAGGGGGCACAAGTGCGGGCTAGGCTTAAGGCCTGGGCACAAGTGCGGGCTAGGCTTAAGGCCTGGGCACAAGTGCTGGCTAGGATCAAGGCAGGGGCACAAGTGCGGGCTCGGCTTAAGGCAGGGGGCACAAGTGTGGGCTAGGCTTAAGGCCTGGGCACAAGTGCGGGCTAGGCTTAAGGCCTGGGCACAAGTGCGGGCTAGGCTTAAGGCCTGGGCACAAGTGCGGGCTAGGCTTAAGGCCTGGGCACAAGTGCGGGCTAGGCTTAAGGCCTGGGCACAAGTGCGGGCTAGGCTTAAGGCCTGGGCACAAGTGCGGGCTAGGCTTAAGGCCGGGGCACAAGTGCGGGCTAGGCTTAAGGCCGGGGCACAAGTGCGGGCTAGGCTTAAGGCCCGGGCACAAGTGCGGGCTAGGCTTATGGCCTGAGGACAAGTGCGGGCTAGGCTTAAGGCCTGGGCACAAGTGCGGGCTAGGCTTAAGGCCAGGGCACAAGTGCGGGCTAGGCTTAAGGCCAGGGCACAAGTGCGGGCTAGGCTTAAGGCCTGGGCACAAGTGCGGGCTAGGCTTAAGGCCTGGGCACAAGTGCGGGCTAGGCTTAAGGCCTGGGCACAAGTGCGGGCTAGGCTTAAGGCCTGGGCACAAGTGCGGGCTAGGCTTAAGGCCTGGACACAAGTGCGGGCTAGGCTTAAGGCAGGGGCACAAGTGCGGGCTAGGCTTAAGGCAGGGGCACAAGTGCGGGCTTGGCTTAAGGCCTGGGCACAAGTGCGGGCTAGGCTTAAGGCCTGGGCACAAGTGCTGGCTAGGATCAAGGCAGGGGGCACAAGTGCGGGCTAGGCTTAAGGCCTGGGCACAAGTGCGGGCTAGGCTTAAGGCCTGGGCACAAGTGCGGGCTAGGCTTAAGGCCTGGGCACAAGTGCGGGCTAGGCTTAAGGCCTGGGCACAAGTGCGGGCTAGGCTTAAGGCCTGGGCACAAGTGCGGGCTAGGCTTAAGGCCTGGGCACAAGTGCGGGCTAGGCTTAAGGCCTGGGCACAAGTGCGGGCTAGGCTTAAGGCCGGGGCACAAGTGCGGGCTAGGCTTAAGGCCGGGGCACAAGTGCAGGCTAGGCTTAAGGCCTGGGCACAAGTGCAGTGCTGGCTAGGATCAAGGCAGGGGCCACAAGTGCCGGCTAGGCTTAAGGCATGGGCACAAGTGCCAGCCAGGCTTAAGGCCTGGGCACAAGTGCGGGCTAGGCTTACGGCATGGGCACAATTGCAGTGCTGGCCAGGATCAAGGCAGGGGGCACAAGTGCTGGCTAGGCTTAAGGCATTCAGCTAACTCTTTGCACTCTTTGCATAAAGGGTTAGGCACCCATAGGGGTGAAGAGCTAGCTTTCACCCCTCTACTCTGTACTTGGACATTTAGGACTAGATCCTTTGTTGTACAGTGCGGAGCCTCTCCATAACCCCATGCTCCAAGCGACCAGGCACTTCTTGTCTGTCCTCCGTAAATGGGTAATGCCTTCTTCCCCAATTACAGTCGTGCATGCGCATTCAGACGGGACAAGAGCGAAGAGCGTAAAGCTGGCCCTATGTGCATAACCAACATGAAGCTGAAGACAAAAACAAACAAACAAGCATTCAAGGGGCTCAAAAGTGCAGGCTAGGCTTAAGGCCTGGGCACAAGTGCGGGCTAGGCTTAAGGCCTTGGCACAAGTGCTGGCTAGGATCAAGGCAGGGGGCACAAGTGCAGGCTAGGCTTAAGGCCTGGGCACAAGTGCGGGCTAGGCTTAAGGCCTGGGCACAAGTGCGGGCTAGGCTTAAGGCCTGGGCACAAGTGCGGGCTAGGCTTAAGGCCTGGGCACAAGTGCGGGCTAGGCTTAAGGCCGGGGCACAAGTGCGGGCTAGGCTTAAGGCCGGGGCACAAGTGCGGGCTAGGCTTAAGGCCGGGGCACAAGTGCGGGCTAGGCTTATGGCCTGAGGACAAGTGCGGGCTAGGCTTAAGGCCTGGGCACAAGTGCGGGCTAGGCTTAAGGCCAGGGCACAAGTGCGGGCCAGGCTTAAGGCCTGGGCACAAGTGCGGGCCAGGCTTTAGGCCTGGGCACAAGTGCGGGCTAGGCTTAAGGCCTTGGCACAAGTGTGGGCTAGGCTTAAGGCAGGGGCACAAGTGCGGGCTAGGCTTAAGGCAGGGGCACAAGTGCGGGCTAGGCTTAAGGCAGGGGCACAAGTGCGGGCTTGGCTTAAGGCCTGGGCACAAGTGCGGGCTAGGCTTAAGGCCTGGGCACAAGTGCGGGCTAGGCTTAAGGCCTGGGCACAAGTGCAGGCTAGGCTTAAGGCCTGGGCATAAGTGCAGTGCTGGCTAGGATCAAGGCAGGGGGCACAAGTGCGGGCTAGGCTTAAGGCCTGGGCACAAGTGCGGGCTAGGCTTAAGGCCTGGGCACAAGTGCTGGCTAGGATCAAGGCAGGGGGCACAAGTGCGGGCTAGGCTTAAGGCCTGGGCACAAGTGCGGGCTAGGCTTAAGGCCTGGGCACAAGTGCGGGCTAGGCTTAAGGCCTGGGCACAAGTGCAGGCTAGGCTTAAGGCCTGGGCACAAGTGCAGGCTAGGCTTAAGGCCTGGGCACAAGTGCAGTGCTGGCTAGGATCAAGGCAGGGGGCACAAGTGCGGGCTAGGCTTAAGGCCTGGGCACAAGTGCAGGCTAGGCTTAAGGCCTGGGAACAAGTGCAGGCTAGGCTTAAGGCCTGGGCACAAGTGCGGGCTAGGCTTAAGGCCTGGGCACAAGTGCGGGCTAGGCTTAAGGCCTGGGCACAAGTGCGGGCCAGGCTTTAGGCCTGGGCACAAGTGCGGGCTAGGCTTAAGGCCTGGGCACAAGTGCGGGCTAGGCTTAAGGCCTGGGCACAAGTGCAGGCTAGGCTTAAGGCCTGGGCACAAGTGCAGTGCTGGCTAGGATCAAGGCAGGGGGCACAAGTGCGGGCTAGGCTTAAGGCCTGGGCACAAGTGCGGGCTAGGCTTAAGGCCTTGGCACAAGTGCTGGCTAGGATCAAGGCAGGAGCACAAGTGCGGGCTAGGCTTAAGGCCTGGGCACAAGTGCGGGCTAGGCTTAAGGCCTGGGCACAAGTGCGGGCTAGGCTTAAGGCCTGGGCACAAGTGCAGGCTAGGCTTAAGGCCTGGGCACAAGTGCAGTGCTGGCTAGGATCAAGGCAGGGGGCACAAGTGCGGGCTAGGCTTAAGGCCTGGGAACAAGTGCAGGCTAGGCTTAAGGCCTGGGCACAAGTGCGGGCTAGGCTTAAGGCCTGGGCACAAGTGCGGGCTAGGCTTAAGGCCTGGGCACAAGTGCGGGCTAGGCTTAAGGCCTAGGCACAAGTGCGGGCTAGGCTTAAGGCCTGGGCACAAGTGCGGGCTAGGCTTAAGGCCTGGGCACAAGTGCGGGCTAGGCTTAAGGCCTGGGCACAAGTGCGGGCTAGGCTTAAGGCCTGGGCACAAGTGCGGGCTAGGCTTAAGGCCTGGGCACAAGTGTGGGCTAGGCTTAAGGCAGGGGCACAAGTGCGGGCTAGGCTTAAGGCAGGGGCACAAGTGCGGGCTAGGCTTAAGGCAGGGGCACAAGTGCGGGCTTGGCTTAAGGCCTGGGCACAAGTGCGGGCTAGGCTTAAGGCCTGGGCACAAGTGCTGGCTAGGATCAAGGCAGGGGGCACAAGTGCGGGCTAGGCTTAAGGCCTGGGCACAAGTGCGGGCTAGGCTTAAGGCCTGGGCACAAGTGCGGGCTAGGCTTAAGGCCTGGGCACAAGTGCGGGCTAGGCTTAAGGCCTGGGCACAAGTGCAGGCTAGGCTTAAGGCCTGGGCATAAGTGCAGTGCTGGCTAGGATCAAGGCAGGGGGCACAAGTGCGGGCTAGGCTTAAGGCCTGGGCACAAGTGCGGGCTAGGCTTAAGGCCTTGGCACAAGTGCTGGCTAGGATCAAGGCAGGGGGCACAAGTGCGGGCTAGGCTTAAGGCCTGGGCACAAGTGCGGGCTAGGCTTAAGGCCTGGGCACAAGTGCGGGCTAGGCTTAAGGCCTGGGCACAAGTGCAGGCTAGGCTTAAGGCCTGGGCACAAGTGCAGTGCTGGCTAGGATCAAGGCAGGGGGCACAAGTGCGGGCTAGGCTTAAGGCCTGGGCACAAGTGCAGGCTAGGCTTAAGGCCTGGGAACAAGTGCAGGCTAGGCTTAAGGCCTGGGCACAAGTGCGGGCTAGGCTTAAGGCCTGGGCACAAGTGCGGGCTAGGCTTAAGGCCTGGGCACAAGTGCGGGCTAGGCTTAAGGCCTGGGCACAAGTGCGGGCTAGGCTTAAGGCCTGGGCACAAGTGCGGGCTAGGCTTAAGGCCTGGGCACAAGTGCAGGCTAGGCTTAAGGCCTGGGCACAAGTGCAGGCTAGGCTTAAGGCCTGGGCACAAGTGCAGTGCTGGCTAGGATCAAGGCAGGGGGCACAAGTGCGGGCTAGGCTTAAGGCCTGGGCACAAGTGCAGGCTAGGCTTAAGGCCTGGGAACAAGTGCAGGCTAGGCTTAAGGCCTGGGCACAAGTGCGGGCTAGGCTTAAGGCCTGGGCACAAGTGCGGGCTAGGCTTAAGGCCTGGGCACAAGTGCGGGCTAGGCTTAAGGCCTGGGCACAAGTGCGGGCTAGGCTTAAGGCCTGGGCACAAGTGCGGGCTAGGCTTAAGGCCTGGGCACAAGAGCGGGCTAGGCTTAAGGCCTGGGCACAAGTGCGGGCTAGGCTTAAGGCCTGGGCACAAGTGCGGGCTAGGCTTAAGGCCTGGGCACAAGTGCGGGCTAAGCTTTAGGTCTGGGCACAAGTGCGGGCTAGGCTTAAGGCAGGGGCACAAGTGCGGGCTCGGCTTAAGGCCTGGGCACAAGAGCGGGCTAGGCTTAAGGCCTGGGCACAAGTGCGGGCTAGGCTTAAGGCCTGGGCACAAGTGCGGGCTAGGCTTAAGGCCTGGGCACAAGTGCGGGCTCGGCTTAAGGCAGGGGCACAAGTGCGGGCTCGGCTTAAGGCAGGGGCACAAGTGCGGGCTCGGCTTAAGGCAGGGGCACAAGTGCGGGCTCGGCTTAAGGCCGGGGCACAAGTGCGGGCTCGGCTTAAGGCCAGGGCACAAGTGCGGGCTCGGCTTAAGGCCGGGGCACAAGTGCGGGCTCGGCTTAAGGCCTGGGCACAAGTGCGGGCTAAGCTTAAAGCCGGGGCACAAGTGCGGGCTAAGCTTAAAGCCGGGGCACAAGTGCAGGCTAGGCTTAAGGCCTGGGCACAAGTGCAGGCTAGGCTTAAGGCCTGGGCACAAGTGCGGGCTAGGCTTAAGGCCTGGGCACAAGTGCGGGCTAGGCTTAAGGCCTGGGCACAAGTGCAGTGCTGGCTAGGATCAAGGCAGGGGGCACAAGTGCGGGCTAGGCTTAAGGCCTGGGCACAAGTGCAGGCTAGGCTTAAGGCCTGGGAACAAGTGCAGGCTAGGCTTAAGGCCTGGGCACAAGTGCGGGCTAGGCTTAAGGCCTGGACACAAGTGCGGGCTAGGCTTAAGGCCTGGGCACAAGTGCGGGCTAGGCTTAAGGCAGGGGCACAAGTGCGGGCTTGGCTTAAGGCCTGGGCACAAGTGCGGGCTAGTCTTAAGGCCTGGGCACAAGTGCTGGCTAGGATCAAGGCAGGGGGCACAAGTGCGGGCTAGGCTTAAGGCCTGGGCACAAGTGCGGGCTAGGCTTAAGGCCTGGGCACAAGTGCGGGCTAGGCTTAAGGCCTGGGCACAAGAGCGGGCTAGGCTTAAGGCCTGGGCACAAGTGCGGGCTAGGCTTAAGGCCTGGGCACAAGTGCAGGCTAGGCTTAAGGCCTGGGCACAAGTGCGGGCTAGGCTTAAGGCCTGGGCACAAGTGCGGGCTAGGTTTAAGGCCTGGGCACAAGTGCGGGCTAGGCTTAAGGCCTGGGCACAAGTGCGGGCTAGGCTTAAGGCCTGGGCACAAGTGCGGGCTAGGCTTAAGGCCTGGGCACAAGTGCGGGCTAGGCTTAAGGCCTGGGCACAAGTGCGGGCTAGGCTTAAGGCCTGGGCACAAGTGCGGGCTAGGCTTAAGGCCTGGACACAAGTGCGGGCTAGGCTTAAGGCCTGGGCACAAGTGCGGGCTAGGCTTAAGGCAGGGGCACAAGTGCGGGCTTGGCTTAAGGCCTGGGCACAAGTGCGGGCTAGGCTTAAGGCCTGGGCACAAGTGCTGGCTAGGATCAAGGCAGGGGGCACAAGTGCGGGCTAGGCTTAAGGCCTGGGCACAAGTGCGGGCTAGGCTTAAGGCCTGGGCACAAGTGCGGGCTAGGCTTAAGGCCTGGGCACAAGAGCGGGCTAGGCTTAAGGCCTGGGCACAAGTGCGGGCTAGGCTTAAGGCCTGGGCACAAGTGCGGGCTAGGCTTAAGGCCTGGGCACAAGTGCGGGCTAGGCTTAAGGCCTGGGCACAAGTGCGGGCTAGGCTTTAGGCCTGGGCACAAGTGCGGGCTAGGCTTAAGGCAGGGGCACAAGTGCGGGCTAGGCTTAAGGCAGGGGCACAAGTGTGGGCTAGGCTTAAGGCAGGGGCACAAGTGCGGGCTAGGCTTAAGGCAGGGGCACAAGTGCGGGCTAGGCTTAAGGCCTGGGCACAAGTGCGGGCTAGGCTTAAGGCCTGGGCACAAGTGCGGGCTAGGCTTTAGGCCTGGGCACAAGTGCGGGCTAGGCTTAAGGCAGGGGCACAAGTGCGGGCTAGGCTTAAAGCAGGGGCACAAGTGCGGGCTAGGCTTAAGGCCTGGGCACAAGTGCGGGCTAGGCTTAAGGCCTGGGCACAAGTGCGGGCTAGGCTTAAGGCCTGGGCACAAGTGCGGGCTAGGCTTAAGGCCTGGGCACAAGTGCGGGCTAGGCTTAAGGCCTGGGCACAAGTGCGGGCTCGGCTTTAGGCCTGGGCACAAGTGCGGGCTCGGCTTAAGGCAGGGGCACAAGTGCGGGCTCGGCTTAAGGCAGGGGCACAAGTGCGGGCTCGACTTAAGGCAGGGGCACAAGTGCGGGCTCGGCTTAAGGCCGGGGCACAAGTGCGGGCTCGGCTTAAGGCCGGGGCACAAGTGCGGGCTCGGCTTAAGGCCGGGGCACAAGTGCGGGCTCGGCTTAAGGCCTGGGCACAAGTGCGGGCTAAGCTTAAAGCCGGGGCACAAGTGCGGGTTAGGCTTAAGGCCGGGGCACAAGTGCGGGCTAGGCTTAAGGCCGGGGCACAAGTGCGGGCTAGGCTTAAGGCCGGGGCACAAGTGCAGGCTAGGCTTAAGGCCTGGGCACAAGTGCTGGCTAGGATCAAGGCAGGGGGCACAAGTGCGGGCTAGGCTTAAGGCCTGGGCACAAATGCGGGCTAGGCTTAAGGCCTGGGCACAAGTGCGGGCTAGGCTTAAGGCCTGGGCACAAGTGCGGGCTAGGCTTAAGGCCTGGGCACAAGTGCAGGCTAGGCTTAAGGCCTGGGCACAAGTGCAGTGCTGGCTAGGATCAAGGCAGGGGGCACAAGTGCAGGCTAGGCTTAAGGCCTGGGCACAAGTGCAGGCTAGGCTTAAGGCCTGGGAACAAGTGCAGGCTAGGCTTAAGGCCTGGGCACAAGTGCGGGCTAGGCTTAAGGCCTGGGCACAAGTGCGGGCTAGGCTTAAGGCCTGGGCACAAGTGCGGGCTAGGCTTAAGGCCTAGGCACAAGTGCGGGCTAGGCTTAAGGCCTGGGCACAAGTGCGGGCTAGGCTTAAGGCCAGGGCACAAGTGCGGGCCAGGCTTAAGGCCTGGGCACAAGTGCGGGCCAGGCTTTAGGCCTGGGCACAAGTGCGGGCTAGGCTTAAGGCCTTGGCACAAGTGTGGGCTAGGCTTAAGGCAGGGGCACAAGTGCGGGCTAGGCTTAAGGCAGGGGCACAAGTGCGGGCTAGGCTTAAGGCAGGGGCACAAGTGCGGGCTTGGCTTAAGGCCTGGGCACAAGTGCGGGCTAGGCTTAAGGCCTGGGCACAAGTGCGGGCTAGGCTTAAGGCCTGGGCACAAGTGCAGGCTAGGCTTAAGGCCTGGGCATAAGTGCAGTGCTGGCTAGGATCAAGGCAGGGGGCACAAGTGCGGGCTAGGCTTAAGGCCTGGGCACAAGTGCGGGCTAGGCTTAAGGCCTGGGCACAAGTGCTGGCTAGGATCAAGGCAGGGGGCACAAGTGCGGGCTAGGCTTAAGGCCTGGGCACAAGTGCGGGCTAGGCTTAAGGCCTGGGCACAAGTGCGGGCTAGGCTTAAGGCCTGGGCACAAGTGCAGGCTAGGCTTAAGGCCTGGGCACAAGTGCAGGCTAGGCTTAAGGCCTGGGCACAAGTGCAGTGCTGGCTAGGATCAAGGCAGGGGGCACAAGTGCGGGCTAGGCTTAAGGCCTGGGCACAAGTGCAGGCTAGGCTTAAGGCCTGGGAACAAGTGCAGGCTAGGCTTAAGGCCTGGGCACAAGTGCGGGCTAGGCTTAAGGCCTGGGCACAAGTGCGGGCTAGGCTTAAGGCCTGGGCACAAGTGCGGGCCAGGCTTTAGGCCTGGGCACAAGTGCGGGCTAGGCTTAAGGCCTGGGCACAAGTGCGGGCTAGGCTTAAGGCCTGGGCACAAGTGCAGGCTAGGCTTAAGGCCTGGGCACAAGTGCAGTGCTGGCTAGGATCAAGGCAGGGGGCACAAGTGCGGGCTAGGCTTAAGGCCTGGGCACAAGTGCGGGCTAGGCTTAAGGCCTTGGCACAAGTGCTGGCTAGGATCAAGGCAGGGGGCACAAGTGCGGGCTAGGCTTAAGGCCTGGGCACAAGTGCGGGCTAGGCTTAAGGCCTGGGCACAAGTGCGGGCTAGGCTTAAGGCCTGGGCACAAGTGCAGGCTAGGCTTAAGGCCTGGGCACAAGTGCAGTGCTGGCTAGGATCAAGGCAGGGGGCACAAGTGCGGGCTAGGCTTAAGGCCTGGGAACAAGTGCAGGCTAGGCTTAAGGCCTGGGCACAAGTGCGGGCTAGGCTTAAGGCCTGGGCACAAGTGCGGGCTAGGCTTAAGGCCTGGGCACAAGTGCGGGCTAGGCTTAAGGCCTAGGCACAAGTGCGGGCTAGGCTTAAGGCCTGGGCACAAGTGCGGGCTAGGCTTAAGGCCTGGGCACAAGTGCGGGCTAGGCTTAAGGCCTGGGCACAAGTGCGGGCTAGGCTTAAGGCCTGGGCACAAGTGCGGGCTAGGCTTAAGGCCTGGGCACAAGTGTGGGCTAGGCTTAAGGCAGGGGCACAAGTGCGGGCTAGGCTTAAGGCAGGGGCACAAGTGCGGGCTAGGCTTAAGGCAGGGGCACAAGTGCGGGCTTGGCTTAAGGCCTGGGCACAAGTGCGGGCTAGGCTTAAGGCCTGGGCACAAGTGCTGGCTAGGATCAATGCAGGGGGCACAAGTGCGGGCTAGGCTTAAGGCCTGGGCACAAGTGCGGGCTAGGCTTAAGGCCTGGGCACAAGTGCGGGCTAGGCTTAAGGCCTGGGCACAAGTGCGGGCTAGGCTTAAGGCCTGGGCACAAGTGCAGGCTAGGCTTAAGGCCTGGGCATAAGTGCAGTGCTGGCTAGGATCAAGGCAGGGGGCACAAGTGCGGGCTAGGCTTAAGGCCTGGGCACAAGTGCGGGCTAGGCTTAAGGCCTTGGCACAAGTGCTGGCTAGGATCAAGGCAGGGGGCACAAGTGCGGGCTAGGCTTAAGGCCTGGGCACAAGTGCGGGCTAGGCTTAAGGCCTGGGCACAAGTGCGGGCTAGGCTTAAGGCCTGGGCACAAGTGCAGGCTAGGCTTAAGGCCTGGGCACAAGTGCAGTGCTGGCTAGGATCAAGGCAGGGGGCACAAGTGCGGGCTAGGCTTAAGGCCTGGGCACAAGTGCAGGCTAGGCTTAAGGCCTGGGAACAAGTGCAGGCTAGGCTTAAGGCCTGGGCACAAGTGCGGGCTAGGCTTAAGGCCTGGGCACAAGTGCGGGCTAGGCTTAAGGCCTGGGCACAAGTGCGGGCTAGGCTTAAGGCCTGGGCACAAGTGCGGGCTAGGCTTAAGGCCTGGGCACAAGTGCGGGCTAGGCTTAAGGCCTGGGCACAAGTGCAGGCTAGGCTTAAGGCCTGGGCACAAGTGCAGGCTAGGCTTAAGGCCTGGGCACAAGTGCAGTGCTGGCTAGGATCAAGGCAGGGGGCACAAGTGCGGGCTAGGCTTAAGGCCTGGGCACAAGTGCAGGCTAGGCTTAAGGCCTGGGAACAAGTGCAGGCTAGGCTTAAGGCCTGGGCACAAGTGCGGGCTAGGCTTAAGGCCTGGGCACAAGTGCGGGCTAGGCTTAAGGCCTGGGCACAAGTGCGGGCTAGGCTTAAGGCCTGGGCACAAGTGCGGGCTAGGCTTAAGGCCTGGGCACAAGTGCGGGCTAGGCTTAAGGCCTGGGCACAAGAGCGGGCTAGGCTTAAGGCCTGGGCACAAGTGCGGGCTAGGCTTAAGGCCTGGGCACAAGTGCGGGCTAGGCTTAAGGCCTGGGCACAAGTGCGGGCTAAGCTTTAGGTCTGGGCACAAGTGCGGGCTAGGCTTAAGGCAGGGGCACAAGTGCGGGCTCGGCTTAAGGCCTGGGCACAAGAGCGGGCTAGGCTTAAGGCCTGGGCACAAGTGCGGGCTAGGCTTAAGGCCTGGGCACAAGTGCGGGCTAGGCTTAAGGCCTGGGCACAAGTGCGGGCTCGGCTTAAGGCAGGGGCACAAGTGCGGGCTCGGCTTAAGGCAGGGGCACAAGTGCGGGCTCGACTTAAGGCAGGGGCACAAGTGCGGGCTCGGCTTAAGGCCGGGGCACAAGTGCGGGCTCGGCTTAAGGCCAGGGCACAAGTGCGGGCTCGGCTTAAGGCCGGGGCACAAGTGCGGGCTCGGCTTAAGGCCTGGGCACAAGTGCGGGCTAAGCTTAAAGCCGGGGCACAAGTGCGGGCTAAGCTTAAAGCCGGGGCACAAGTGCGGGCTAGGCTTAAGGCCTGGGCACAAGTGCAGGCTAGGCTTAAGGCCTGGGCACAAGTGCGGGCTAGGCTTAAGGCCTGGGCACAAGTGCGGGCTAGGCTTAAGGCCTGGGCACAAGTGCAGTGCTGGCTAGGATCAAGGCAGGGGGCACAAGTGCGGGCTAGGCTTAAGGCCTGGGCACAAGTGCAGGCTAGGCTTAAGGCCTGGGAACAAGTGCAGGCTAGGCTTAAGGCCTGGGCACAAGTGCGGGCTAGGCTTAAGGCCTGGACACAAGTGCGGGCTAGGCTTAAGGCCTGGGCACAAGTGCGGGCTAGGCTTAAGGCAGGGGCACAAGTGCGGGCTTGGCTTAAGGCCTGGGCACAAGTGCGGGCTAGTCTTAAGGCCTGGGCACAAGTGCTGGCTAGGATCAAGGCAGGGGGCACAAGTGCGGGCTAGGCTTAAGGCCTGGGCACAAGTGCGGGCTAGGCTTAAGGCCTGGGCACAAGTGCGGGCTAGGCTTAAGGCCTGGGCACAAGAGCGGGCTAGGCTTAAGGCCTGGGCACAAGTGCGGGCTAGGCTTAAGGCCTGGGCACAAGTGCAGGCTAGGCTTAAGGCCTGGGCACAAGTGCGGGCTAGGCTTAAGGCCTGGGCACAAGTGCGGGCTAGGTTTAAGGCCTGGGCACAAGTGCGGGCTAGGCTTAAGGCCTGGGCACAAGTGCGGGCTAGGCTTAAGGCCTGGGCACAAGTGCGGGCTAGGCTTAAGGCCTGGGCACAAGTGCGGGCTAGGCTTAAGGCCTGGGCACAAGTGCGGGCTAGGCTTAAGGCCTGGGCACAAGTGCGGGCTAGGCTTAAGGCCTGGACACAAGTGCGGGCTAGGCTTAAGGCCTGGGCACAAGTGCGGGCTAGGCTTAAGGCAGGGGCACAAGTGCGGGCTTGGCTTAAGGCCTGGGCACAAGTGCGGGCTAGGCTTAAGGCCTGGGCACAAGTGCTGGCTAGGATCAAGGCAGGGGGCACAAGTGCGGGCTAGGCTTAAGGCCTGGGCACAAGTGCGGGCTAGGCTTAAGGCCTGGGCACAAGTGCGGGCTAGGCTTAAGGCCTGGGCACAAGAGCGGGCTAGGCTTAAGGCCTGGGCACAAGTGCGGGCTAGGCTTAAGGCCTGGGCACAAGTGCGGGCTAGGCTTAAGGCCTGGGCACAAGTGCGGGCTAGGCTTAAGGCCTGGGCACAAGTGCGGGCTAGGCTTTAGGCCTGGGCACAAGTGCGGGCTAGGCTTAAGGCAGGGGCACAAGTGCGGGCTAGGCTTAAGGCAGGGGCACAAGTGTGGGCTAGGCTTAAGGCAGGGGCACAAGTGCGGGCTAGGCTTAAGGCAGGGGCACAAGTGCGGGCTAGGCTTAAGGCCTGGGCACAAGTGCGGGCTAGGCTTAAGGCCTGGGCACAAGTGCGGGCTAGGCTTTAGGCCTGGGCACAAGTGCGGGCTAGGCTTAAGGCAGGGGCACAAGTGCGGGCTAGGCTTAAAGCAGGGGCACAAGTGCGGGCTAGGCTTAAGGCCTGGGCACAAGTGCGGGCTAGGCTTAAGGCCTGGGCACAAGTGCGGGCTAGGCTTAAGGCCTGGGCACAAGTGCGGGCTAGGCTTAAGGCCTGGGCACAAGTGCGGGCTAGGCTTAAGGCCTGGGCACAAGTGCGGGCTCGGCTTTAGGCCTGGGCACAAGTGCGGGCTCGGCTTAAGGCAGGGGCACAAGTGCGGGCTCGGCTTAAGGCAGGGGCACAAGTGCGGGCTCGACTTAAGGCAGGGGCACAAGTGCGGGCTCGGCTTAAGGCCGGGGCACAAGTGCGGGCTCGGCTTAAGGCCGGGGCACAAGTGCGGGCTCGGCTTAAGGCCGGGGCACAAGTGCGGGCTCGGCTTAAGGCCTGGGCACAAGTGCGGGCTAAGCTTAAAGCCGGGGCACAAGTGCGGGTTAGGCTTAAGGCCGGGGCACAAGTGCGGGCTAGGCTTAAGGCCGGGGCACAAGTGCGGGCTAGGCTTAAGGCCGGGGCACAAGTGCAGGCTAGGCTTAAGGCCTGGGCACAAGTGCTGGCTAGGATCAAGGCAGGGGGCACAAGTGCGGGCTAGGCTTAAGGCCTGGGCACAAATGCGGGCTAGGCTTAAGGCCTGGGCACAAGTGCGGGCTAGGCTTAAGGCCTGGGCACAAGTGCGGGCTAGGCTTAAGGCCTGGGCACAAGTGCAGGCTAGGCTTAAGGCCTGGGCACAAGTGCAGTGCTGGCTAGGATCAAGGCAGGGGGCACAAGTGCAGGCTAGGCTTAAGGCCTGGGCACAAGTGCAGGCTAGGCTTAAGGCCTGGGAACAAGTGCAGGCTAGGCTTAAGGCCTGGGCACAAGTGCGGGCTAGGCTTAAGGCCTGGGCACAAGTGCGGGCTAGGCTTAAGGCCTGGGCACAAGTGCGGGCTAGGCTTAAGGCCTAGGCACAAGTGCGGGCTAGGCTTAAGGCCTGGGCACAAGTGCGGGCTAGGCTTAAGGCCTGGGCACAAGTGCGGGCTAGGCTTAAGGCCTGGGCACAAGTGCGGGCTAGGCTTAAGGCCTGGACACAAGTGCGGGCTAGGCTTAAGGCCTGGGCACAAGTGCGGGCTAGGCTTAAGGCAGGGGCACAAGTGCGGGCTTGGCTTAAGGCCTGGGCACAAGTGCGGGCTAGGCTTAAGGCCTGGGCACAAGTGCTGGCTAGGATCAAGGCAGGGGGCACAAGTGCGGGCTAGGCTTAAGGCCTGGGCACAAGTGCGGGCTAGGCTTAAGGCCTGGGCACAAGTGCGGGCTAGGCTTAAGGCCTGGGCACAAGAGCGGGCTAGGCTTAAGGCCTGGGCACAAGTGCGGGCTAGGCTTAAGGCCTGGGCACAAGTGCGGGCTAGGCTTAAGGCCTGGGCACAAGTGCGGGCTAGGCTTAAGGCCGGGGCACAAGTGCGGGCTAGGCTTAAGGCCGGGGCACAAGTGCGGGCTAGGCTTTAGGCCTGGGCACAAGTGCGGGCTAGGCTTAAGGCAGGGGCACAAGTGCGGGCTAGGCTTAAGGCAGGGGCACAAGTGCGGGCTAGGCTTAAGGCCTGGGCACAAGTGCGGGCTAGGCTTAAGGCCTGGGCACAAGTGCAGGCTAGGCTTAAGGCCGGGGCACAAGTGCAGGCTAGGCTTAAGGCCGGGGCACAAGTGCGGGCTAGGCTTTAGGCCTGGGCACAAGTGCGGGCTAGGCTTAAGGCAGGGGCACAAGTGCGGGCTAGGCTTAAGGCCGGGGCACAAGTGCGGGCTAGGCTTAAGGCCGGGGCACAAGTGCGGGCTAGGCTTAAGGCCTGGGCACAAGTGCAGGCTAGGCTTAAGGCCTGGGCACAAGTGCAGTGCTGGCTAGGATCAAGGCAGGGGCCACAAGTGCCGGCTAGGCTTAAGGCATGGGCACAAGTGCCAGCCAGGCTTAAGGCCTGGGCACAAGTGCGGGCTAGGCTTAAGGCCTGGGCACAAGTGTGGGCTAGGCTTACGGCATGGGCACAAGTGCAGTGCTGGCCAGGATCAAGGCAGGGGGCACAAGTGCTGGCTAGGCTTAAGGCATTCAGCTAACTCTTTGCACTCTTTGCATAAAGGGTTAGGCACCCATAGGGGTGAAGAGCTAGCTTTCACCCCTCTACTCTGTACTTGGACATTTAGGACTAGATCCTTTGTTGTACAGTGCGGAGCTTCTCCATAACCCCATGCTCCAAGCAACCAGGCACTTCTTGTCTGTCCTCCGTAAATGGGTAATGCCTTCTTCCCCAATTAAAGTCGTGCATGCGCATTCAGACGGGACAAGAGCGAAGAGCGTAAAGCTGGCCCTATGTGCATAACCAACATGAAGATGAAGACAAAAACAAACAAACAAGCATTCAAGGGGCTCAAAAGTGCAGGCTAGGCTTAAGGCCTGGGCACAAGTGCGGGCTAGGCTTAAGGCCTGGGCAAAAGTGCTGGCTAGGATCAAGGCAGGGGGCACAAGTGCGGGCTAGGCTTAAGGCCTGGGCACAAGTGCGGGCTAGGCTTAAGGCCTGGGCACAAGTGCGGGCTAGGCTTAAGGCCTGGGCACAAGTGCGGGCTAGGCTTAAGGCCTGGGCACAAGTGCGGGCTAGGCTTAAGGCCTGGGCACAAGTGCGGGCTAGGCTTAAGGCCTGGGCACAAGTGCGGGCTAGGCTTAAGGCCGGGGCACAAGTGCGGGCTAGGCTTAAAGCCGGGGCACAAGTGCGGGCTAGGCTTAAGGCCGGGGCACAAGTGCGGGCTAGGCTTAAGGCCGGGGCACAAGTGCGGGCTAGGCTTAAGGCCTGAGGACAAGTGCGGGCTAGGCTTAAGGCCGGGGCACAAGTGCGGGCTAGGCTTAAGGCCTGGGCACAAGTGCGGGCTAGGCTTAAGGCCTGGCCACAAGTGCGGGCTAGGCTTAAGGCCTGGGCACAAGTGCGGCCTGGACACAAGTGCGGGCTAGGCTTAAGGCCGGGGCACAAGTGCGGGCTAGGCTTAAAGCCGGGGCACAAGTGCGGGCTAGGCTTAAGGCCGGGGCACAAGTGCGGGCTAGGCTTAAGGCCGGGGCACAAGTGCGGGCTAGGCTTAAGGCCTGAGGACAAGTGCGGGCTAGGCTTAAGGCCGGGGCACAAGTGCGGGCTAGGCTTAAGGCCTGGGCACAAGTGCGGGCTAGGCTTAAGGCCTGGCCACAAGTGCGGGCTAGGCTTAAGGCCTGGGCACAAGTGCGGCCTGGACACAAGTGCGGGCTAGGCTTAAGGCAGGGGCACAAGTGCGGGCTAGGCTTAAGGCCTGGGCACAAGTGCGGGCTAGGCTTTAGGCCTGGGCACAAGTGCGGGCTAGGCTTTAGGCAGGGGCACAAGTGCGGGCTAGGCTTAAGGCCTGGGCACAAGTGCGGGCTAGGTTTAAGGCAGGGGCACAAGTGCGGGCTCGGCTTAAGGCAGGGGCACAAGTGCGGGCTCGGCTTAAGGCCGGGGCACAAGTGCGGGCTAGGCTTAAGGCCTGGGCACAAGTGCGGGCTAGGCTTAAGGCCTGGACACAAGTGCGGGCTAGGCTTAAGGCCTGGGCACAAGTGCGGGCTAGGCTTAAGGCAGGGGCACAAGTGCGGGCTTGGCTTAAGGCCTGGGCACAAGTGCGGGCTAGGCTTAAGGCCTGGGCACAAGTGCTGGCTAGGATCAAGGCAGGGGGCACAAGTGCGGGCTAGGCTTAAGGCCTGGGCACAAGTGCGGGCTAGGCTTAAGGCCTGGGCACAAGTGCGGGCTAGGCTTAAGGCCTGGGCACAAGTGCGGGCTAGGCTTAAGGCCTGGGCACAAGTGCGGGCTAGGCTTAAGGCCTGGGCACAAGAGCGGGCTAGGCTTAAGGCCTGGGCACAAGTGCGGGCTAGGCTTAAGGCCTGGGCACAAGTGCGGGCTAGGCTTAAGGCCTGGGCACAAGTGCGGGCTAGGCTTAAGGCCTGGGCACAAGTGCGGGCTAGGCTTTAGGCCTGGGCACAAGTGCGGGCTAGGCTTAAGGCAGGGGCACAAGTGCGGGCTAGGCTTAAGGCAGGGGCACAAGTGTGGGCTAGGCTTAAGGCAGGGGCACAAGTGCGGGCTAGGCTTAAGGCAGGGGCACAAGTGCGGGCTAGGCTTAAGGCCTGGGCACAAGTGCGGGCTAGGCTTAAGGCCTGGGCACAAGTGCGGGCTAGGCTTTAGGCCTGGGCACAAGTGCGGGCTAGGCTTAAGGCAGGGGCACAAGTGCGGGCTAGGCTTAAAGCAGGGGCACAAGTGCGGGCTAGGCTTAAGGCCTGGGCACAAGTGCGGGCTAGGCTTAAGGCCTGGGCACAAGTGCGGGCTAGGCTTAAGGCCTGGGCACAAGTGCGGGCTAGGCTTAAGGCCTGGGCACAAGTGCGGGCTAGGCTTAAGGCTTGGGCACAAGTGCGGGCTCGGCTTTAGGCCTGGGCACAAGTGCGGGCTCGGCTTAAGGCAGGGGCACAAGTGCGGGCTCGGCTTAAGGCAGGGGCACAAGTGCGGGCTCGACTTAAGGCAGGGGCACAAGTGCGGGCTCGGCTTAAGGCCGGGGCACAAGTGCGGGCTCGGCTTAAGGCCGGGGCACAAGTGCGGGCTCGGCTTAAGGCCGGGGCACAAGTGCGGGCTCGGCTTAAGGCCTGGGCACAAGTGCGGGCTAAGCTTAAAGCCGGGGCACAAGTGCGGGTTAGGCTTAAGGCCGGGGCACAAGTGCGGGCTAGGCTTAAGGCCGGGGCACAAGTGCGGGCTAGGCTTAAGGCCGGGGCACAAGTGCAGGCTAGGCTTAAGGCCTGGGCACAAGTGCTGGCTAGGATCAAGGCAGGGGGCACAAGTGCGGGCTAGGCTTAAGGCCTGGGCACAAATGCGGGCTAGGCTTAAGGCCTGGGCACAAGTGCGGGCTAGGCTTAAGGCCTGGGCACAAGTGCGGGCTAGGCTTAAGGCCTGGGCACAAGTGCAGGCTAGGCTTAAGGCCTGGGCACAAGTGCAGTGCTGGCTAGGATCAAGGCAGGGGGCACAAGTGCAGGCTAGGCTTAAGGCCTGGGCACAAGTGCAGGCTAGGCTTAAGGCCTGGGAACAAGTGCAGGCTAGGCTTAAGGCCTGGGCACAAGTGCGGGCTAGGCTTAAGGCCTGGGCACAAGTGCGGGCTAGGCTTAAGGCCTGGGCACAAGTGCGGGCTAGGCTTAAGGCCTAGGCACAAGTGCGGGCTAGGCTTAAGGCCTGGGCACAAGTGCGGGCTAGGCTTAAGGCCTGGGCACAAGTGCGGGCTAGGCTTAAGGCCTGGGCACAAGTGCGGGCTAGGCTTAAGGCCTGGACACAAGTGCGGGCTAGGCTTAAGGCCTGGGCACAAGTGCGGGCTAGGCTTAAGGCAGGGGCACAAGTGCGGGCTTGGCTTAAGGCCTGGGCACAAGTGCGGGCTAGGCTTAAGGCCTGGGCACAAGTGCTGGCTAGGATCAAGGCAGGGGGCACAAGTGCGGGCTAGGCTTAAGGCCTGGGCACAAGTGCGGGCTAGGCTTAAGGCCTGGGCACAAGTGCGGGCTAGGCTTAAGGCCTGGGCACAAGAGCGGGCTAGGCTTAAGGCCTGGGCACAAGTGCGGGCTAGGCTTAAGGCCTGGGCACAAGTGCGGGCTAGGCTTAAGGCCTGGGCACAAGTGCGGGCTAGGCTTAAGGCCGGGGCACAAGTGCGGGCTAGGCTTAAGGCCGGGGCACAAGTGCGGGCTAGGCTTTAGGCCTGGGCACAAGTGCGGGCTAGGCTTAAGGCAGGGGCACAAGTGCGGGCTAGGCTTAAGGCAGGGGCACAAGTGCGGGCTAGGCTTAAGGCCTGGGCACAAGTGCGGGCTAGGCTTAAGGCCTGGGCACAAGTGCAGGCTAGGCTTAAGGCCGGGGCACAAGTGCAGGCTAGGCTTAAGGCCGGGGCACAAGTGCGGGCTAGGCTTTAGGCCTGGGCACAAGTGCGGGCTAGGCTTAAGGCAGGGGCACAAGTGCGGGCTAGGCTTAAGGCCGGGGCACAAGTGCGGGCTAGGCTTAAGGCCGGGGCACAAGTGCGGGCTAGGCTTAAGGCCTGGGCACAAGTGCAGGCTAGGCTTAAGGCCTGGGCACAAGTGCAGTGCTGGCTAGGATCAAGGCAGGGGCCACAAGTGCCGGCTAGGCTTAAGGCATGGGCACAAGTGCCAGCCAGGCTTAAGGCCTGGGCACAAGTGCGGGCTAGGCTTAAGGCCTGGGCACAAGTGTGGGCTAGGCTTACGGCATGGGCACAAGTGCAGTGCTGGCCAGGATCAAGGCAGGGGGCACAAGTGCTGGCTAGGCTTAAGGCATTCAGCTAACTCTTTGCACTCTTTGCATAAAGGGTTAGGCACCCATAGGGGTGAAGAGCTAGCTTTCACCCCTCTACTCTGTACTTGGACATTTAGGACTAGATCCTTTGTTGTACAGTGCGGAGCCTCTCCATAACCCCATGCTCCAAGCAACCAGGCACTTCTTGTCTGTCCTCCGTAAATGGGTAATGCCTTCTTCCCCAATTAAAGTCGTGCATGCGCATTCAGACGGGACAAGAGCGAAGAGCGTAAAGCTGGCCCTATGTGCATAACCAACATGAAGATGAAGACAAAAACAAACAAACAAGCATTCAAGGGGCTCAAAAGTGCAGGCTAGGCTTAAGGCCTGGGCACAAGTGCGGGCTAGGCTTAAGGCCTGGGCAAAAGTGCTGGCTAGGATCAAGGCAGGGGGCACAAGTGCGGGCTAGGCTTAAGGCCTGGGCACAAGTGCGGGCTAGGCTTAAGGCCTGGGCACAAGTGCGGGCTAGGCTTAAGGCCTGGGCACAAGTGCGGGCTAGGCTTAAGGCCTGGGCACAAGTGCGGGCTAGGCTTAAGGCCTGGGCACAAGTGCGGGCTAGGCTTAAGGCCTGGGCACAAGTGCGGGCTAGGCTTAAGGCCGGGGCACAAGTGCGGGCTAGGCTTAAAGCCGGGGCACAAGTGCGGGCTAGGCTTAAGGCCGGGGCACAAGTGCGGGCTAGGCTTAAGGCCGGGGCACAAGTGCGGGCTAGGCTTAAGGCCTGAGGACAAGTGCGGGCTAGGCTTAAGGCCGGGGCACAAGTGCGGGCTAGGCTTAAGGCCTGGGCACAAGTGCGGGCTAGGCTTAAGGCCTGGCCACAAGTGCGGGCTAGGCTTAAGGCCTGGGCACAAGTGCGGCCTGGACACAAGTGCGGGCTAGGCTTAAGGCCGGGGCACAAGTGCGGGCTAGGCTTAAAGCCGGGGCACAAGTGCGGGCTAGGCTTAAGGCCGGGGCACAAGTGCGGGCTAGGCTTAAGGCCGGGGCACAAGTGCGGGCTAGGCTTAAGGCCTGAGGACAAGTGCGGGCTAGGCTTAAGGCCGGGGCACAAGTGCGGGCTAGGCTTAAGGCCTGGGCACAAGTGCGGGCTAGGCTTAAGGCCTGGCCACAAGTGCGGGCTAGGCTTAAGGCCTGGGCACAAGTGCGGCCTGGACACAAGTGCGGGCTAGGCTTAAGGCAGGGGCACAAGTGCGGGCTAGGCTTAAGGCCTGGGCACAAGTGCGGGCTAGGCTTTAGGCCTGGGCACAAGTGCGGGCTAGGCTTTAGGCAGGGGCACAAGTGCGGGCTAGGCTTAAGGCCTGGGCACAAGTGCGGGCTAGGTTTAAGGCAGGGGCACAAGTGCGGGCTCGGCTTAAGGCAGGGGCACAAGTGCGGGCTCGGCTTAAGGCCGGGGCACAAGTGCGGGCTCGGCTTAAGGCCGGGGCACAAGTGCGGGCTCGGCTTAAGGCCGGGGCACAAGTGCGGGCTCGGCTTAAAGCCTGGGCACAAGTGCGGGCTAAGCTTAAAGCCGGGGCACAAGTGCGGGCTAAGCTTAAAGCCGGGGCACAAGTGCGGGCTAGGCTTAAGGCCTGGGCACAAGTGCGGGCTAGGCTTAAGGCCTGGGCACAAGTGCGGGTTAGGCTTAAGGCCGGGGCACAAGTGCGGGCTAGGCTTAAGGCCTGGGCACAAGTGCGGGCTAGGCTTAAGGCCTGGGCACAAGTGCGGGCTAGGCTTAAGGCCTGGGCACAAGTGCGGGCTAGGCTTAAGGCCTGGACACAAGTGCGGGCTAGGCTTAAGGCCGGGGCACAAGTGCAGGCTAGGCTAAAGGCCTGGGCACAAGTGCAGTGCTGGCTAGGATCAAGGCAGGGGCCACAAGTGCCGGCTAGGCTTAAGGCATGGGCACAAGTGCCAGCCAGGCTTAAGGCATGGGCACAAGTGCAGTGCTGGCCAGGATCAAGGCAGGGGGCACAAGTGCTGGCTAGGCTTAAGGCATTCAGCTAACTCTTTGCACTCTTTGCATAAAGGGTTAGGCACCCATAGGGGTGAAGAGCTAGCTTTCACCCCTCTACTCTGTACTTGGACATTTAGGACTAGATCCTTTGTTGTACAGTGCGGAGCCTCTCCATAACCCCATGCTCCAAGCAACCAGGCACTTCTTGTCTGTCCTCCGTAAATGGGTAATGCCTTCTTCACCAATTACAGTCGTGCATGCGCATTCAGACGGGACAAGAGCGAAGAGCGTAAAGCTGGCCCTATGTGCATAACTAACATGAAGCTGAAGACAAAAACAAACAAACAAGCATTCAAGGGGCTCAAAAGTGCAGGCTAGGCTTAAGGCCTGGGCACAAGTGCGGGCTAGGCTTAAGGCCTGGGCACAAGTGCTGGCTAGGATCAAGGCAGGGGGCACAAGTGCGGGCTAGGCTTAAGGCAGGGGCACAAGTGTGGGCTAGGCTTAAGGCAGGGGCACAAGTGCGGGCTAGGCTTAAGGCCTGGGCACAAGTGCTGGCTAGGATCAAGGCAGGGGGCACAAGTGCGGGCTAGGCTTAAGGCCTGGGCACAAGTGCGGGCTAGGCTTAAGGCCTGGGCACAAGTGCGGGCTAGGCTTAAGGCCTGGGCACAAGTGCGGGCTAGGCTTAAGGCCTGGGCACAAGTGCGGGCTAGGCTTAAGGCAGGGGCACAAGTGCGGGCTAGGCTTAAGGCAGGGGCACAAGTGCGGGCTAGGCTTAAAGCAGGGGCACAAGTGCGGGCTAGGCTTAAGGCCTGGGCACAAGTGCGGGCTAGGCTTAAGGCAGGGGCACAAGTGTGGGCTAGGCTTAAGGCAGGGGCACAAGTGCGGGCTAGGCTTAAGGCCTGGGCACAAGTGCTGGCTAGGATCAAGGCAGGGGGCACAAGTGCGGGCTAGGCTTAAGGCCTGGGCACAAGTGCGGGCTAGGCTTAAGGCCGGGGCACAAGTGCGGGCTAGGCTTAAGGCCTGGGCACAAGTGCGGGCTAGGCTTAAGGCCTGGGCACAAGTGCGGGCTAGGATCAAGGCAGGGGGCACAAGTGCGGGCTAGGCTTAAAGCCTGGGCACAAGTGCGGGCTAGGCTTAAGGCCTGGGCACAAGTGCGGGCTAGGCTTAAGGCCTGGGCACAAGTGCGGGCTAGGCTTAAGGCCTGGGCACAAGTGCGGGCTAGGCTTAAGGCCTGGGCACAAGTGCGGGCTAGGCTTAAGGCCTGGGCACAAGTGCGGGCTAGGCTTAAGGCCTGGGCACAAGTGCAGGCTAGGCTTAAGGCCTGGGCATAAGTGCAGTGCTGGCTAGGATCAAGGCAGGGGGCACAAGTGCGGGCTAGGCTTAAGGACTGGGCACAAGTGCGGGCTAGGCTTAAGGCCTGGGCACAAGTGCTGGCTAGGATCAAGGCAGGGGCACAAGTGCGGGCTCGGCTTAAGGCAGGGGCACAAGTGCGGGCTCGGCTTAAGGCAGGGGCACAAGTGCGGGCTCGGCTTAAGGCCTGGGCACAAGTGCGGGCTAGGCTTAAGGCCTGGGCACAAGTGCGGGCTAGGCTTAAGGCCTGGGCACAAGTGCGGGTTAGGCTTAAGGCCGGGGCACAAGTGCGGGCTAGGCTTAAGGCCTGGGCACAAGTGCGGGCTAGGCTTAAGGCCTGGGCACAAGTGCGGGCTAGGCTTAAGGCCTGGGCACAAGTGCGGGCTAGGCTTAAGGCCTGGACACAAGTGCAGGCTAGGCTTAAGGCCGGGGCACAAGTGCAGGCTAGGCTTAAGGCCTGGGCACAAGTGCAGTGCTGGCTAGGATCAAGGCAGGGGCCACAAGTGCCGGCTAGGCTTAAGGCATGGGCACAAGTGCCATCCAGGCTTAAGGCATGGGCACAAGTGCAGTGCTGGCCAGGATCAAGGCAGGGGGCACAAGTGCTGGCTAGGCTTAAGGCATTCAGCTAACTCTTTGCACTCTTTGCATAAAGGGTTAGGCACCCATAGGGGTGAAGAGCTAGCTTTCACCCCTCTACTCTGTACTTGGACATTTAGGACTAGATCCTTTGTTGTACAGTGCGGAGCCTCTCCATAACCCCATGCTCCAAGCGACCAGGCACTTCTTGTCTGTCCTCCGTAAATGGGTAATGCCTTCTTCCCCAATTACAGTCGTGCATGCGCATTCAGACGGGACAAGAGCGAAGAGCGTAAAGCTGGCCCTATGTGCATAACCAACATGAAGCTGAAGACAAAAACAAACAAACAAGCATTCAAGGGGCTCAAAAGTGCAGGCTAGGCTTAAGGCCTGGGCACAAGTGCGGGCTAGGCTTAAGGCCTGGGCACAAGTGCTGGCTAGGATCAAGGCAGGGGGCACAAGTGCGGGCTAGGCTTAAGGCCTGGGCACAAGTGCGGGCTAGGCTTAAGGCCTGGGCACAAGTGCGGGCTAGGCTTAAGGCCTGGGCACAAGTGCGGGCTAGGCTTAAGGCCTGGGCACAAGTGCGGGCTAGGCTTAAGGCCTGGGCACAAGTGCGGGCTAGGCTTAAGGCCTGGGCACAAGAGCGGGCTAGGCTTAAGGCCGGGGCACAAGTGCGGGCTAGGCTTAAGGCCGGGGCACAAGTGCGGGCTGGGCTTAAGGCCGGGGCACAAGTGCGGGCTAGGCTTATGGCCTGAGGACAAGTGCGGGCTAGGCTTAAGGCCTGGGCACAAGTGCGGGCTAGGCTTAAGGCCAGGGCACAAGTGCGGGCTAGGCTTAAGGCCAGGGCACAAGTGCGGGCTAGGCTTAAGGCCTGGGCACAAGTGCGGGCTAGGCTTAAGGCCTGGGCACAAGTGCGGGCTAGGCTTAAGGCCTGGGCACAAGTGCGGGCTAGGCTTAAGGCCTGCACACAAGTGCGGGCTAGGCTTAAGGCAGGGGCACAAGTGCGGGCTAGGCTTAAGGCAGGGGCACAAGTGCGGGCTAGGCTTAAGGCCTGGGCACAAGTGCGGGCTAGGCTTAAGGCCTGGGCACAAGTGCGGGCTAGGCTTAAGGCCTGCACACAAGTGCGGGCTAGGCTTAAGGCAGGGGCACAAGTGCGGGCTAGGCTTAAGGCAGGGGCACAAGTGCGGGCTTGGCTTAAGGCCTGGGCACAAGTGCGGGCTAGGCTTAAGGCCTGGGCACAAGTGCTGGCTAGGATCAAGGCAGGGGGCACAAGTGCGGGCTAGGCTTAAGGCCTGGGCACAAGTGCGGGCTAGGCTTAAGGCCTGGGCACAAGTGCGGGCTAGGCTTAAGGCCTGGGCACAAGTGCGGGCTAGGCTTAAGGCCTGGGCACAAGTGCTGGCTAGGATCAAGGCAGGGGCACAAGTGCGGGCTCGGCTTAAGGCAGGGGCACAAGTGCGGGCTCGGCTTAAGGCAGGGGCACAAGTGCGGGCTCGGCTTAAGGCAGGGGCACAAGTGCGGGCTCGGCTTAAGGCCTGGGCACAAGTGCGGGCTAGGCTTAAGGCCTGGGCACAAGTGCGGGCTAGGATCAAGGCAGGGGGCACAAGTGCGGGCTAGGCTTAAGGCCTGGGCACAAGTGCGGGCTAGGCTTAAGGCCTGGGCACAAGTGCGGGCTAGGCTTAAGGCCTGGGCACAAGTGCGGGCTAGGCTTAAGGCCTGGGCACAAGTGCGGGCTAGGCTTAAGGCCTGGGCACAAGTGCGGGCTAGGCTTAAGGCCTGGGCACAAGTGCAGGCTAGGCTTAAGGCCTGGGCATAAGTGCAGTGCTGGCTAGGATCAAGGCAGGGGGCACAAGTGCGGGCTAGGCTTAAGGACTGGGCACAAGTGCGGGCTAGGCTTAAGGCCTGGGCACAAGTGCTGGCTAGGATCAAGGCAGGGGCACAAGTGCGGGCTCGGCTTAAGGCAGGGGCACAAGTGCGGGCTCGGCTTAAGGCAGGGGCACAAGTGCGGGCTCGGCTTAAGGCCTGGGCACAAGTGCGGGCTAGGCTTAAGGCCTGGGCACAAGTGCGGGCTAGGCTTAAGGCCTGGGCACAAGTGCGGGTTAGGCTTAAGGCCGGGGCACAAGTGCGGGCTAGGCTTAAGGCCTGGGCACAAGTGCGGGCTAGGCTTAAGGCCTGGGCACAAGTGCGGGCTAGGCTTAAGGCCTGGGCACAAGTGCGGGCTAGGCTTAAGGCCTGGACACAAGTGCGGGCTAGGCTTAAGGCCGGGGCACAAGTGCGGGCTAGGCTTAAGGCAGGGGCACAAGTGCGGGCTTGGCTTAAGGCCTGGGCACAAGTGCGGGCTAGGCTTAAGGCCTGGGCACAAGTGCTGGCTAGGATCAAGGCAGGGGGCACAAGTGCGGGCTAGGCTTAAGGCCTGGGCACAAGTGCGGGCTAGGCTTAAGGCCTGGGCACAAGTGCGGGCTAGGCTTAAGGCCTGGGCACAAGAGCGGGCTAGGCTTAAGGCCTGGGCACAAGTGCGGGCTAGGCTTAAGGCCTGGGCACAAGTGCGGGCTAGGCTTAAGGCCTGGGCACAAGTGCGGGCTAGGCTTAAGGCCGGGGCACAAGTGCGGGCTAGGCTTAAGGCCGGGGCACAAGTGCGGGCTAGGCTTTAGGCCTGGGCACAAGTGCAGGCTAGGCTTAAGGCAGGGGCACAAGTGCGGGCTAGGCTTAAGGCAGGGGCACAAGTGCGGGCTAGGCTTAAGGCCTGGGCACAAGTGCGGGCTAGGCTTAAGGCCTGGGCACAAGTGCAGGCTAGGCTTAAGGCCGGGGCACAAGTGCAGGCTAGGCTTAAGGCCGGGGCACAAGTGCGGGCTAGGCTTAAGGCCGGGGCACAAGTGCGGGCTAGGCTTAAGGCCGGGGCACAAGTGCGGGCTAGGCTTAAGGCCTGGGCACAAGTGCAGGCTAGGCTTAAGGCCTGGGCACAAGTGCAGTGCTGGCTAGGATCAAGGCAGGGGCCACAAGTGCCGGCTAGGCTTAAGGCATGGGCACAAGTGCCAGCCAGGCTTAAGGCCTGGGCACAAGTGCGGGCTAGGCTTAAGGCCTGGGCACAAGTGTGGGCTAGGCTTACGGCATGGGCACAAGTGCAGTGCTGGCCAGGATCAAGGCAGGGGGCACAAGTGCTGGCTAGGCTTAAGGCATTCAGCTAACTCTTTGCACTCTTTGCATAAAGGGTTAGGCACCCATAGGGGTGAAGAGCTAGCTTTCACCCCTCTACTCTGTACTTGGACATTTAGGACTAGATCCTTTGTTGTACAGTGCGGAGCCTCTCCATAACCCCATGCTCCAAGCAACCAGGCACTTCTTGTCTGTCCTCCGTAAATGGGTAATGCCTTCTTCCCCAATTAAAGTCGTGCATGCGCATTCAGACGGGACAAGAGCGAAGAGCGTAAAGCTGGCCCTATGTGCATAACCAACATGAAGATGAAGACAAAAACAAACAAACAAGCATTCAAGGGGCTCAAAAGTGCAGGCTAGGCTTAAGGCCTGGGCACAAGTGCGGGCTAGGCTTAAGGCCTGGGCAAAAGTGCTGGCTAGGATCAAGGCAGGGGGCACAAGTGCGGGCTAGGCTTAAGGCCTGGGCACAAGTGCGGGCTAGGCTTAAGGCCTGGGCACAAGTGCGGGCTAGGCTTAAGGCCTGGGCACAAGTGCGGGCTAGGCTTAAGGCCTGGGCACAAGTGCGGGCTAGGCTTAAGGCCTGGGCACAAGTGCGGGCTAGGCTTAAGGCCTGGGCACAAGTGCGGGCTAGGCTTAAGGCCGGGGCACAAGTGCGGGCTAGGCTTAAAGCCGGGGCACAAGTGCGGGCTAGGCTTAAGGCCGGGGCACAAGTGCGGGCTAGGCTTAAGGCCGGGGCACAAGTGCGGGCTAGGCTTAAGGCCTGAGGACAAGTGCGGGCTAGGCTTAAGGCCGGGGCACAAGTGCGGGCTAGGCTTAAGGCCTGGGCACAAGTGCGGGCTAGGCTTAAGGCCTGGCCACAAGTGCGGGCTAGGCTTAAGGCCTGGGCACAAGTGCGGCCTGGACACAAGTGCGGGCTAGGCTTAAGGCCGGGGCACAAGTGCGGGCTAGGCTTAAAGCCGGGGCACAAGTGCGGGCTAGGCTTAAGGCCGGGGCACAAGTGCGGGCTAGGCTTAAGGCCGGGGCACAAGTGCGGGCTAGGCTTAAGGCCTGAGGACAAGTGCGGGCTAGGCTTAAGGCCGGGGCACAAGTGCGGGCTAGGCTTAAGGCCTGGGCACAAGTGCGGGCTAGGCTTAAGGCCTGGCCACAAGTGCGGGCTAGGCTTAAGGCCTGGGCACAAGTGCGGCCTGGACACAAGTGCGGGCTAGGCTTAAGGCAGGGGCACAAGTGCGGGCTAGGCTTAAGGCCTGGGCACAAGTGCGGGCTAGGCTTTAGGCCTGGGCACAAGTGCGGGCTAGGCTTTAGGCAGGGGCACAAGTGCGGGCTAGGCTTAAGGCCTGGGCACAAGTGCGGGCTAGGTTTAAGGCAGGGGCACAAGTGCGGGCTCGGCTTAAGGCAGGGGCACAAGTGCGGGCTCGGCTTAAGGCCGGGGCACAAGTGCGGGCTCGGCTTAAGGCCGGGGCACAAGTGCGGGCTCGGCTTAAGGCCGGGGCACAAGTGCGGGCTCGGCTTAAAGCCTGGGCACAAGTGCGGGCTAAGCTTAAAGCCGGGGCACAAGTGCGGGCTAAGCTTAAAGCCGGGGCACAAGTGCGGGCTAGGCTTAAGGCCTGGGCACAAGTGCGGGCTAGGCTTAAGGCCTGGGCACAAGTGCGGGTTAGGCTTAAGGCCGGGGCACAAGTGCGGGCTAGGCTTAAGGCCTGGGCACAAGTGCGGGCTAGGCTTAAGGCCTGGGCACAAGTGCGGGCTAGGCTTAAGGCCTGGGCACAAGTGCGGGCTAGGCTTAAGGCCTGGACACAAGTGCGGGCTAGGCTTAAGGCCGGGGCACAAGTGCAGGCTAGGCTAAAGGCCTGGGCACAAGTGCAGTGCTGGCTAGGATCAAGGCAGGGGCCACAAGTGCCGGCTAGGCTTAAGGCATGGGCACAAGTGCCAGCCAGGCTTAAGGCATGGGCACAAGTGCAGTGCTGGCCAGGATCAAGGCAGGGGGCACAAGTGCTGGCTAGGCTTAAGGCATTCAGCTAACTCTTTGCACTCTTTGCATAAAGGGTTAGGCACCCATAGGGGTGAAGAGCTAGCTTTCACCCCTCTACTCTGTACTTGGACATTTAGGACTAGATCCTTTGTTGTACAGTGCGGAGCCTCTCCATAACCCCATGCTCCAAGCAACCAGGCACTTCTTGTCTGTCCTCCGTAAATGGGTAATGCCTTCTTCACCAATTACAGTCGTGCATGCGCATTCAGACGGGACAAGAGCGAAGAGCGTAAAGCTGGCCCTATGTGCATAACTAACATGAAGCTGAAGACAAAAACAAACAAACAAGCATTCAAGGGGCTCAAAAGTGCAGGCTAGGCTTAAGGCCTGGGCACAAGTGCGGGCTAGGCTTAAGGCCTGGGCACAAGTGCTGGCTAGGATCAAGGCAGGGGGCACAAGTGCGGGCTAGGCTTAAGGCAGGGGCACAAGTGTGGGCTAGGCTTAAGGCAGGGGCACAAGTGCGGGCTAGGCTTAAGGCCTGGGCACAAGTGCTGGCTAGGATCAAGGCAGGGGGCACAAGTGCGGGCTAGGCTTAAGGCCTGGGCACAAGTGCGGGCTAGGCTTAAGGCCTGGGCACAAGTGCGGGCTAGGCTTAAGGCCTGGGCACAAGTGCGGGCTAGGCTTAAGGCCTGGGCACAAGTGCGGGCTAGGCTTAAGGCAGGGGCACAAGTGCGGGCTAGGCTTAAGGCAGGGGCACAAGTGCGGGCTAGGCTTAAAGCAGGGGCACAAGTGCGGGCTAGGCTTAAGGCCTGGGCACAAGTGCGGGCTAGGCTTAAGGCAGGGGCACAAGTGTGGGCTAGGCTTAAGGCAGGGGCACAAGTGCGGGCTAGGCTTAAGGCCTGGGCACAAGTGCTGGCTAGGATCAAGGCAGGGGGCACAAGTGCGGGCTAGGCTTAAGGCCTGGGCACAAGTGCGGGCTAGGCTTAAGGCCGGGGCACAAGTGCGGGCTAGGCTTAAGGCCTGGGCACAAGTGCGGGCTAGGCTTAAGGCCTGGGCACAAGTGCGGGCTAGGATCAAGGCAGGGGGCACAAGTGCGGGCTAGGCTTAAAGCCTGGGCACAAGTGCGGGCTAGGCTTAAGGCCTGGGCACAAGTGCGGGCTAGGCTTAAGGCCTGGGCACAAGTGCGGGCTAGGCTTAAGGCCTGGGCACAAGTGCGGGCTAGGCTTAAGGCCTGGGCACAAGTGCGGGCTAGGCTTAAGGCCTGGGCACAAGTGCAGGCTAGGCTTAAGGCCTGGGCATAAGTGCAGTGCTGGCTAGGATCAAGGCAGGGGGCACAAGTGCGGGCTAGGCTTAAGGACTGGGCACAAGTGCGGGCTAGGCTTAAGGCCTGGGCACAAGTGCTGGCTAGGATCAAGGCAGGGGCACAAGTGCGGGCTCGGCTTAAGGCAGGGGCACAAGTGCGGGCTCGGCTTAAGGCAGGGGCACAAGTGCGGGCTCGGCTTAAGGCCTGGGCACAAGTGCGGGCTAGGCTTAAGGCCTGGGCACAAGTGCGGGCTAGGCTTAAGGCCTGGGCACAAGTGCGGGTTAGGCTTAAGGCCGGGGCACAAGTGCGGGCTAGGCTTAAGGCCTGGGCACAAGTGCGGGCTAGGCTTAAGGCCTGGGCACAAGTGCGGGCTAGGCTTAAGGCCTGGGCACAAGTGCGGGCTAGGCTTAAGGCCTGGACACAAGTGCGGGCTAGGCTTAAGGCCGGGGCACAAGTGCAGGCTAGGCTTAAGGCCTGGGCACAAGTGCAGTGCTGGCTAGGATCAAGGCAGGGGCCACAAGTGCCGGCTAGGCTTAAGGCATGGGCACAAGTGCCATCCAGGCTTAAGGCATGGGCACAAGTGCAGTGCTGGCCAGGATCAAGGCAGGGGGCACAAGTGCTGGCTAGGCTTAAGGCATTCAGCTAACTCTTTGCACTCTTTGCATAAAGGGTTAGGCACCCATAGGGGTGAAGAGCTAGCTTTCACCCCTCTACTCTGTACTTGGACATTTAGGACTAGATCCTTTGTTGTACAGTGCGGAGCCTCTCCATAACCCCATGCTCCAAGCGACCAGGCACTTCTTGTCTGTCCTCCGTAAATGGGTAATGCCTTCTTCCCCAATTACAGTCGTGCATGCGCATTCAGACGGGACAAGAGCGAAGAGCGTAAAGCTGGCCCTATGTGCATAACCAACATGAAGCTGAAGACAAAAACAAACAAACAAGCATTCAAGGGGCTCAAAAGTGCAGGCTAGGCTTAAGGCCTGGGCACAAGTGCGGGCTAGGCTTAAGGCCTGGGCACAAGTGCTGGCTAGGATCAAGGCAGGGGGCACAAGTGCGGGCTAGGCTTAAGGCCTGGGCACAAGTGCGGGCTAGGCTTAAGGCCTGGGCACAAGTGCGGGCTAGGCTTAAGGCCTGGGCACAAGTGCGGGCTAGGCTTAAGGCCTGGGCACAAGTGCGGGCTAGGCTTAAGGCCTGGGCACAAGTGCGGGCTAGGCTTAAGGCCTGGGCACAAGAGCGGGCTAGGCTTAAGGCCGGGGCACAAGTGCGGGCTAGGCTTAAGGCCGGGGCACAAGTGCGGGCTGGGCTTAAGGCCGGGGCACAAGTGCGGGCTAGGCTTATGGCCTGAGGACAAGTGCGGGCTAGGCTTAAGGCCTGGGCACAAGTGCGGGCTAGGCTTAAGGCCAGGGCACAAGTGCGGGCTAGGCTTAAGGCCAGGGCACAAGTGCGGGCTAGGCTTAAGGCCTGGGCACAAGTGCGGGCTAGGCTTAAGGCCTGGGCACAAGTGCGGGCTAGGCTTAAGGCCTGGGCACAAGTGCGGGCTAGGCTTAAGGCAGGGGCACAAGTGCGGGCTAGGCTTAAGGCAGGGGCACAAGTGCGGGCTAGGCTTAAGGCCTGGGCACAAGTGCGGGCTAGGCTTAAGGCCTGGGCACAAGTGCGGGCTAGGCTTAAGGCCTGCACACAAGTGCGGGCTAGGCTTAAGGCAGGGGCACAAGTGCGGGCTAGGCTTAAGGCAGGGGCACAAGTGCGGGCTTGGCTTAAGGCCTGGGCACAAGTGCGGGCTAGGCTTAAGGCCTGGGCACAAGTGCTGGCTAGGATCAAGGCAGGGGGCACAAGTGCGGGCTAGGCTTAAGGCCTGGGCACAAGTGCGGGCTAGGCTTAAGGCCTGGGCACAAGTGCGGGCTAGGCTTAAGGCCTGGGCACAAGTGCGGGCTAGGCTTAAGGCCTGGGCACAAGTGCTGGCTAGGATCAAGGCAGGGGCACAAGTGCGGGCTCGGCTTAAGGCAGGGGCACAAGTGCGGGCTCGGCTTAAGGCAGGGGCACAAGTGCGGGCTCGGCTTAAGGCAGGGGCACAAGTGCGGGCTCGGCTTAAGGCCTGGGCACAAGTGCGGGCTAGGCTTAAGGCCTGGGCACAAGTGCGGGCTAGGATCAAGGCAGGGGGCACAAGTGCGGGCTAGGCTTAAGGCCTGGGCACAAGTGCGGGCTAGGCTTAAGGCCTGGGCACAAGTGCGGGCTAGGCTTAAGGCCTGGGCACAAGTGCGGGCTAGGCTTAAGGCCTGGGCACAAGTGCGGGCTAGGCTTAAGGCCTGGGCACAAGTGCGGGCTAGGCTTAAGGCCTGGGCACAAGTGCGGGCTAGGCTTAAGGCCTGGGCACAAGTGCAGGCTAGGCTTAAGGCCTGGGCATAAGTGCAGTGCTGGCTAGGATCAAGGCAGGGGGCACAAGTGCGGGCTAGGCTTAAGGACTGGGCACAAGTGCGGGCTAGGCTTAAGGCCTGGGCACAAGTGCTGGCTAGGATCAAGGCAGGGGCACAAGTGCGGGCTCGGCTTAAGGCAGGGGCACAAGTGCGGGCTCGGCTTAAGGCAGGGGCACAAGTGCGGGCTCGGCTTAAGGCCTGGGCACAAGTGCGGGCTAGGCTTAAGGCCTGGGCACAAGTGCGGGCTAGGCTTAAGGCCTGGGCACAAGTGCGGGTTAGGCTTAAGGCCGGGGCACAAGTGCGGGCTAGGCTTAAGGCCTGGGCACAAGTGCGGGCTAGGCTTAAGGCCTGGGCACAAGTGCGGGCTAGGCTTAAGGCCTGGGCACAAGTGCGGGCTAGGCTTAAGGCCTGGACACAAGTGCGGGCTAGGCTTAAGGCCGGGGCACAAGTGCAGGCTAGGCTTAAGGCCTGGGCACAAGTGCAGTGCTGGCTAGGATCAAGGCAGGGGCCACAAGTGCCGGCTAGGCTTAAGGCATGGGCACAAGTGCCATCCAGGCTTAAGGCATGGGCACAAGTGCAGTGCTGGCCAGGATCAAGGCAGGGGGCACAAGTGCTGGCTAGGCTTAAGGCATTCAGCTAACTCTTTGCACTCTTTGCATAAAGGGTTAGGCACCCATAGGGGTGAAGAGCTAGCTTTCACCCCTCTACTCTGTACTTGGACATTTAGGACTAGATCCTTTGTTGTACAGTGCGGAGCCTCTCCATAACCCCATGCTCCAAGCGACCAGGCACTTCTTGTCTGTCCTCCGTAAATGGGTAATGCCTTCTTCCCCAATTACAGTCGTGCATGCGCATTCAGACGGGACAAGAGCGAAGAGCGTAAAGCTGGCCCTATGTGCATAACCAACATGAAGCTGAAGACAAAAACAAACAAACAAGCATTCAAGGGGCTCAAAAGTGCAGGCTAGGCTTAAGGCCTGGGCACAAGTGCGGGCTAGGCTTAAGGCCTGGGCACAAGTGCTGGCTAGGATCAAGGCAGGGGGCACAAGTGCGGGCTAGGCTTAAGGCCTGGGCACAAGTGCGGGCTAGGCTTAAGGCCTGGGCACAAGTGCGGGCTAGGCTTAAGGCCTGGGCACAAGTGCGGGCTAGGCTTAAGGCCTGGGCACAAGTGCGGGCTAGGCTTAAGGCCTGGGCACAAGTGCGGGCTAGGCTTAAGGCCTGGGCACAAGTGCGGGCTAGGCTTAAGGCCTGGGCACAAGAGCGGGCTAGGCTTAAGGCCGGGGCACAAGTGCGGGCTAGGCTTAAGGCCGGGGCACAAGTGCGGGCTAGGCTTAAGGCCGGGGCACAAGTGCGGGCTAGGCTTATGGCCTGAGGACAAGTGCGGGCTAGGCTTAAGGCCTGGGCACAAGTGCGGGCTAGGCTTAAGGCCAGGGCACAAGTGCGGGCTAGGCTTAAGGCCAGGGCACAAGTGCGGGCTAGGCTTAAGGCCTGGGCACAAGTGCGGGCTAGGCTTAAGGCCTGGGCACAAGTGCGGGCTAGGCTTAAGGCCTGGGCACAAGTGCTGGCTAGGATCAAGGCAGGGGCACAAGTGCGGGCTCGGCTTAAGGCCTGGGCACAAGTGCGGGCTAGGCTTAAGGCCTGGGCACAAGTGCTGGCTAGGATCAAGGCAGGGGCACAAGTGCGGGCTCGGCTTAAGGCAGGGGCACAAGTGCGGGCTCGGCTTAAGGCAGGGGCACAAGTGCGGGCTCGGCTTAAGGCAGGGGCACAAGTGCGGGCTAGGCTTAAGGCCTGGGCACAAGTGCTGGCTAGGATCAAGGCAGGGGGCACAAGTGCGGGCTAGGCTTAAGGCTTGGGCACAAGTGCGGGCTAGGCTTAAGGCCTGGGCACAAGTGCGGGCTAGGCTTAAGGCCTGGGCACAAGTGCGGGCTAGGCTTAAGGCCTGGGCACAAGTGCGGGCTAGGCTTAAGGCCTGGGCACAAGTGCGGGCTAGGCTTAAGGCCTGGGCACAAGTGCGGGCTAGGCTTAAGGCCTGGGCACAAGTGCGGGCTAGGCTTAAGGCCTGGGCACAAGTGCGGGCTAGGCTTAAGGCCTGGGCACAAGTGCGGGCTAGGCTTAAGGCCTGGGCACAAGTGCGGGCTAGGCTTAAGGCCTGGGCACAAGTGCGGGCTAGGCTTAAGGCCTGGGCACAAGTGCGGGCTAGGCTTAAGGCCTGGGCACAAGTGCGGGCTAGGCTTAAGGCCTGGGCACAAGTGCGGGCTAGGCTTAAGGCCTGGGCACAAGTGCGGGCTAGGCTTTAGGCCTGGGCACAAGTGCGGGCTAGGCTTTAGGCAGGGGCACAAGTGCGGGCTAGGCTTAAGGCAGGGACACAAGTGCGGGCTAGGCTTAAGGCCTGGGCACAAGTGCGGGCTAGGCTTAAGGCCTGGGCACAAGTGCGGGCTAGGTTTAAGGCAGGGGCACAAGTGCGGGCTCGGCTTAAGGCAGGGGCACAAGTGCGGGCTCGGCTTAAGGCCGGGGCACAAGTGCGGGCTCGGCTTAAGGCCGGGGCACAAGTGCGGGCTCGGCTTAAGGCCGGGGCACAAGTGCGGGCTCGGCTTAAGGCCGGGGCACAAGTGCGGGCTCGGCTTAAGGCCTGGGCACAAGTGCGGGCTAAGCTTAAAGCCGGGGCACAAGTGCGGGCTAAGCTTAAAGCCGGGGCACAAGTGCGGGCTAGGCTTAAGGCCTGGGCACAAGTGCGGGCTAGGCTTAAGGCCTGGGCACAAGTGCGGGTTAGGCTTAAGGCCGGGGCACAAGTGCGGGCTAGGCTTAAGGCCTGGGCACAAGTGCGGGCTAGGCTTAAGGCCTGGACACAAGTGCGGGCTAGGCTTAAGGCCGGGGCACAAGTGCAGGCTAGGCTTAAGGCCTGGGCACAAGTGCAGTGCTGGCTAGGATCAAGGCAGGGGCCACAAGTGCCGGCTAGGCTTAAGGCATGGGCACAAGTGCCAGCCAGGCTTAAGGCATGGGCACAAGTGCAGTGCTGGCCAGGATCAAGGCAGGGGGCACAAGTGCTGGCTAGGCTTAAGGCATTCAGCTAACTCTTTGCACTCTTTGCATAAAGGGTTAGGCACCCATAGGGGTGAAGAGCTAGCTTTCACCCCTCTACTCTGTACTTGGACATTTAGGACTAGATCCTTTGTTGTACAGTGCGGAGCCTCTCCATAACCCCATGCTCCAAGCGACCAGGCACTTCTTGTCTGTCCTCCGTAAATGGGTAATGCCTTCTTCACCAATTACAGTCGTGCATGCGCATTCAGACGGGACAAGAGCGAAGAGCGTAAAGCTGGCCCTATGTGCATAACCAACATGAAGCTGAAGACAAAAACAAACAAACAAGCATTCAAGGGGCTCAAAAGTGCAGGCTAGGCTTAAGGCCTGGGCACAAGTGCGGGCTAGGCTTAAGGCCTGGGCACAAGTGCTGGCTAGGATCAAGGCAGGGGGCACAAGTGCGGGCTAGGCTTAAGGCAGGGGCACAAGTGTGGGCTAGGCTTAAGGCAGGGGCACAAGTGCGGGCTAGGCTTAAGGCCTGGGCACAAGTGCTGGCTAGGATCAAGGCAGGGGGCACAAGTGCGGGCTAGGCTTAAGGCCTGGGCACAAGTGCGGGCTAGGCTTAAGGCCTGGGCACAAGTGCGGGCTAGGCTTAAGGCCTGGGCACAAGTGCGGGCTAGGCTTAAGGCCTGGGCACAAGTGCGGGCTAGGCTTAAGGCAGGGGCACAAGTGCGGGCTAGGCTTAAGGCAGGGGCACAAGTGTGGGCTAGGCTTAAGGCAGGGGCACAAGTGCGGGCTAGGCTTAAGGCCTGGGCACAAGTGCGGGCTAGGCTTAAGGCCTGGGCACAAGTGCGGGCTAGGCTTAAGGCCTGGGCACAAGTGCTGGCTAGGTTCAAGGCAGGGGGCACAAGTGTGGGCTAGGCTTAAGGCCTGGGCACAAGTGCGGGCTAGGCTTAAGGCCTGGGCACAAGTGCGGGCTAGGCTTAAGGCCTGGGCACAAGTGCGGGCTAGGCTTAAGGCCTGGGCACAAGTGCGGGCTAGGCTTAAGGCCTGGGCACAAGTGCGGGCTAGGCTTAAGGCCGGGGCACAAGTGCGGGCTAGGCTTAAGGCCGGGGCACAAGTGCGGGCTAGGCTTATGGCCTGAGGACAAGTGCGGGCTAGGCTTAAGGCCTGGGCACAAGTGCGGGCTAGGCTTAAGGCCAGGGCACAAGTGCGGGCTAGGCTTAAGGCCAGGGCACAAGTGCGGGCTAGGCTTAAGGCCTGGGCACAAGTGCGGGCTAGGCTTAAGGCCTGGGCACAAGTGCGGGCTAGGCTTAAGGCCTGGACACAAGTGCGGGCTAGGATTAAGGCAGGGGGCACAAGTGCGGGCTAGGCTTAAGGCCTGGGCACAAGTGCGGGCTAGGCTTAAGGCCTGGGCACAAGTGCGGGCTAGGCTTAAGGCCTGGGCACAAGTGCGGGCCAGGCTTAAGGCCGGGGCACAAGTGCGGGCCAGGCTTAAGGCCTGGGCACAAGTGCGGGCTAGGCTTAAGGCCTGGGCACAAGTGCGGGCTAGGCTTAAGGCCTGGGCACAAGTGCGGGCTAGGCTTTAGGCCTGGGCACAAGTGCGGGCTAGGCTTAAGGCCTGGGCACAAGTGCGGGCTAGGCTTAAGGCCTGGGCACAAGTGCGGGCTAGGCTTAAGGCCTGGGCACAAGTGCGGGCTAGGCTTAAGGCAGGGGCACAAGTGCGGGCTCGGCTTAAGGCAGGGGCACAAGTGCGGGCTCGGCTTAAGGCAGGGGCACAAGTGCAGGCTAGGCTTAAGGCCGGGGCACAAGTGCGGGCTAGGCTCAAGGCCGGGGCACAAGTGCGGGCTAGGCTTATGGCCTGAGGACAAGTGCGGGCTAGGCTTAAGGCCGGGGCACAAGTGCGGGCTCGGCTTGAGGCCGGGGCACAAGTGCGGGCTCGGCTTAAGGCCGGGGCACAAGTGCGGGCTCGGCTTAAGGCCGGGGCACAAGTGCGGGCTAGGCTTAAGGCCTGGGCACAAGTGCGGGATAAGCTTAAAGCCGGGGCACAAGTGTGGGCTAAGCTTAAAGCCGGGGCACAAGTGTGGGCTAAGCTTAAGGCCTGGGCACAAGTGCGGGCTAGGCTTAAGGCCTGGGCACAAGTGCGGGTTAGGCTTAAGGCCGGGGCACAAGTGCGGGCTAGGCTTAAGGCCGGGGCACAAGTGCGGGCTAGGCTTAAGGCCGGGGCACAAGTGCAGGCTAGGCTTAAGGCCTGGGCACAAGTGCAGTGCTGGCTAGGATCAAGGCAGGGGCCACAAGTGCCGGCTAGGCTTAAGGCATGGGCACAAGTGCCAGCCAGGCTTAAGGCCTGGGCACAAGTGCGGGCTAGGCTTACGGCATGGGCACAAGTGCAGTGCTGGCCAGGATCAAGGCAGGGGGCACAAGTGCTGGCTAGGCTTAAGGCATTCAGCTAACTCTTTGCACTCTTTGCATAAAGGGTTAGGCACCCATAGGGGTGAAGAGCTAGCTTTCACCCCTCTACTCTGTACTTGGACATTTAGGACTAGATCCTTTGTTGTACAGTGCGGAGCCTCTCCATAACCCCATGCTCCAAGCGACCAGGCACTTCTTGTCTGTCCTCCGTAAATGGGTAATGCCTTCTTCCCCAATTACAGTCGTGCATGCGCATTCAGACGGGACAAGAGCGAAGAGCGTAAAGCTGGCCCTATGTGCATAACCAACATGAAGCTGAAGACAAAAACAAACAAACAAGCATTCAAGGGGCTCAAAAGTGCAGGCTAGGCTTAAGGCCTGGGCACAAGTGCGGGCTAGGCTTAAGGCCTTGGCACAAGTGCTGGCTAGGATCAAGGCAGGGGGCACAAGTGCAGGCTAGGCTTAAGGCCTGGGCACAAGTGCGGGCTAGGCTTAAGGCCTGGGCACAAGTGCGGGCTAGGCTTAAGGCCTGGGCACAAGTGCGGGCTAGGCTTAAGGCCGGGGCACAAGTGCGGGCTAGGCTTAAGGCCGGGGCACAAGTGCGGGCTAGGCTTAAGGCCGGGGCACAAGTGCGGGCTAGGCTTAAGGCCGGGGCACAAGTGCGGGCTAGGCTTAAGGCCGGGGCACAAGTGTGGGCTAGGCTTATGGCCTGAGGACAAGTGCGGGCTAGGCTTAAGGCCTGGGCACAAGTGTGGGCTAGGCTTAAGGCCAGGGCACAAGTGCGGGCTAGGCTTAAGGCCAGGGCACAAGTGCGGGCTAGGCTTAAGGCCTGGGCACAAGTGCAGGCTAGGCTTAAGGCCTGGGCACAAGTGCGGGCTAGGCTTAAGGCCAGGGCACAAGTGCGGGCTAGGCTTAAGGCCTGGGCACAAGTGCTGGCTAGGATCAAGGCAGGGGGCACAAGTGCGGGCTAGGCTTAAGGCCTTTGCACAAGTGCGGGCTAGGCTTAAGGCCTGGGCACAAGTGCGGGCTAGGCTTAAGGCAGGGGCACAAGTGCGGGCTAGGCTTAAGGCAGGGGCACAAGTGCGGGCTTGGCTTAAGGCCTGGGCACAAGTGCGGGCTAGGCTTAAGGCCTGGGCACAAGTGCTGGCTAGGATCAAGGCAGGGGGCACAAGTGCGGGCTAGGCTTAAGGCCTGGGCACAAGTGCGGGCTAGGCTTAAGGCCTGGGCACAAGTGCGGGCTAGGCTTAAGGCCTGGGCACAAGAGCGGGCTAGGCTTAAGGCCGGGGCACAAGTGCGGGCTCGGCTTAAGGCCGAGGCACAAGTGCGGGCTAGGCTTAAGGCCTGGGCACAAGTGCGGGCTAAGCTTAAAGCCGGGGCACAAGTGCGGGCTAAGCTTAAAGCCGGGGCACAAGTGCGGGCTAAGCTTAAAGCCGGGGCACAAGTGCGGGCTAGGCTTAAGGCCTGGGCACAAGTGCGGGTTAGGCTTAAGGCATGGGCACAAGTGCGGCTAGGCTTAAGGCCGGGGCACAAGTGCGGGCTAGGCTTAAGGCCGGGGCACAAGTGCGGGCTAGGCTTAAGGCCGGGGCACAAGTGCGGGCTAGGCTTAAGGCCGGGGCACAAGTGCGGGCTAGGCTTAAGGCCGGGGCACAAGTGCGGGCTAGGCTTAAGGCCTGGGCACAAGTGCGGGTTAGACTTAAGGCCGGGGCACAAGTGCGGGCTAGGCTTAAGGCCGGGGCACAAGTGCGGGCTAGGCTTAAGGCCGGGGCACAAGTGCGGGCTAGGCTTAAGGCCGGGGCACAAGTGCGGGCTAGGCTTAAGGCCGGGGCACAAGTGCGGGCTAGGCTTAAGGCCTGGGCACAAGTGCGGGCTAGGCTTAAGGCCTGGGCACAAGTGCGGGCTAGGCTTAAGGCCTGGGCACAAGTGCAGTGCTGGCTAGGATCAAGGCAGGGGCCACAAGTGCCGGCTAGGCTTAAGGCATGGGCACAAGTGCCAGCCAGGCTTAAGGCCTGGGCACAAGTGCGGGCTAGGCTTAAGGCCTGGGCACAAGTGTGGGCTAGGCTTACGGCATGGGCACAAGTGCAGTGCTGGCCAGGATCAAGGCAGGGGGCACAAGTGCTGGCTAGGCTTAAGGCATTCAGCTAACTCTTTGCACTCTTTGCATAAAGGGTTAGGCACCCATAGGGGTGAAGAGCTAGCTTTCACCCCTCTACTCTGTACTTGGACATTTAGGACTAGATCCTTTGTTGTACAGTGCGGAGCCTCTCCATAACCCCATGCTCCAAGCGACCAGGCACTTCTTGTCTGTCCTCCGTAAATGGGTAATGCCTTCTTCCCCAATTAAAGTCGTGCATGCGCATTCAGACGGGACAAGAGCGAAGAGCGTAAAGCTGGCCCTATGTGCATAACCAACATGAAGCTGAAGACAAAAACAAACAAACAAGCATTCAAGGGGCTCAAAAGTGCAGGCTAGGCTTAAGGCCTGGGCACAAGTGCGGGCTAGGCTTAAGGCCTGGGCACAAGTGCGGGCTAGGCTTAAGGCCTGGGCACAAGTGCGGGCTAGGCTTAAGGCCGGGGCACAAGTGCGGGCTAGGCTTAAGGCCGGGGCACAAGTGCGGGCTAGGCTTAAGGCCGGGGCACAAGTGCGGGCTAGGCTTAAGGCCGGGGCACAAGTGCGGGCTAGGCTTATGTCCTGAGGACAAGTGCGGGCTAGGCTTAAGGCCGGGGCACAAGTGCGGGCTAGGCTTAAGGCCTGGGCACAAGTGCGGGCTAGGCTTAAGGCAGGGGCACAAGTGCGGGCTAGGCTTAAGGCAGGGGCACAAGTGCGGGCTTGGCTTAAGGCCTGGGCACAAGTGCGGGCTAGGCTTAAGGCATGGGCACAAGTGCCGGCTAGGCTTAAGGCATGGGCACAAGTGCCAGCCAGGCTTAAGGCCTGGGCACAAGTGCGGGCTAGGCTTACGGCATGGGCACAAGTGCAGTGCTGGCCAGGATCAAGGCAGGGGGCACAAGTGCTGGCTAGGCTTAAGGCATTCAGCTAACTCTTTGCACTCTTTGCATAAAGGGTTAGGCACCCATAGGGGTGAAGAGCTAGCTTTCACCCCTCTACTCTGTACTTGGACATTTAGGACTAGATCCTTTGTTGTACAGTGCGGAGCCTCTCCATAACCCCATGCTCCAAGCGACCAGGCACTTCTTCTCTGTCCTCCGTAAATGGGTAATGCCTTCTTCCCCAATTACAGTCGTGCATGCGCATTCAGATGGGACAAGAGCGAAGAGCGTAAAGCTGGCCCTATGTGCATAACCAACATGAAGCTGAAGACAAAAACAAACAAACAAGCATTCAAGGGGCTCAAAAGTGCAGGCTAGGCTTAAGGCCTGGGCACAAGTGCGGGCTAGGCTTAAGGCCTGGGCACAAGTGCTGGCTAGGATCAAGGCAGGGGGCACAAGTGCGGGCTAGGCTTAAGGCCTTTGCACAAGTGCGGGCTAGGCTTAAGGCCTGGGCACAAGTGCGGGCTAGGCTTAAGGCCTGGGCACAAGTGCGGGCTAGGCTTAAGGCCTGGGCACAAGTGCAGGCTAGGCTTAAGGCCTGGGCACAAGTGCGGGCTAGGCTTAAGGCCTGGGCACAAGTGCGGGCTAGGCTTAAGGCCTGGGCACAAGTGCGGGCTTGGCTTAAGGCCTGGGCACAAGTGCGGGCTAGGCTTAAGGCCTGGGCACAAGTGCGGCAAAGGCTTAAGGCCTGGCCACAAGTGCGGGCTAGGCTTAAGGCCTGGGCACAAGTGCGGGCTAGGCTTAAGGCCTGGACACAAGTGCGGGCTAGGCTTAAGGCCTAGGCACAAGTGCGGGCTAGGCTTAAGGCAGGGGCACAAGTGCGGGCTAGGCTTAAGGCAGGGGCACAGGTGCGGGCTAGGCTTAAGGCCTGGGCACAAGTGCGGGCTAGGATCAAGGCCTGGGCACAAGTGCGGGCTAGGATCAAGGCCTGGGCACAAGTGCGGGCTAGGATCAAGGCCTGGGCACAAGTGCGGGCTAGGATCAAGGCCTGGGCACAAGTGCGGGCTAGGCTTAAGGCCTGGGCACAAGTGCTGGCTAGGATCAAGGCAGGGGGCACAAGTGCGGGCTAGGCTTAAGGCCGGGGCACAAGTGCGGGCTCGGCTTAAGGCCGGGGCACAAGTGCGGGCTCGGCTTAAGGCCTGGGCACAAGTGCGGGCTAAGCTTAAAGCCGGGGCACAAGTGCGGGTTAGGCTTAAGGCCGGGGCACAAGTGCGGGCTAGGCTTAAGGCCGGGGCACAAGTGCGGGCTAGGCTTAAGGCCGGGGCACAAGTGCAGGCTAGGCTTAAGGCCTGGGCACAAGTGCTGGCTAGGATCAAGGCAGGGGGCACAAGTGCGGGCTAGGCTTAAGGCCTGGGCACAAATGCGGGCTAGGCTTAAGGCCTGGGCACAAGTGCGGGCTAGGCTTAAGGCCTGGGCACAAGTGCGGGCTAGGCTTAAGGCCTGGGCACAAGTGCAGGCTAGGCTTAAGGCCTGGGCACAAGTGCAGTGCTGGCTAGGATCAAGGCAGGGGGCACAAGTGCAGGCTAGGCTTAAGGCCTGGGCACAAGTGCAGGCTAGGCTTAAGGCCTGGGAACAAGTGCAGGCTAGGCTTAAGGCCTGGGCACAAGTGCGGGCTAGGCTTAAGGCCTGGGCACAAGTGCGGGCTAGGCTTAAGGCCTGGGCACAAGTGCGGGCTAGGCTTAAGGCCTAGGCACAAGTGCGGGCTAGGCTTAAGGCCTGGGCACAAGTGCGGGCTAGGCTTAAGGCCTGGGCACAAGTGCGGGCTAGGCTTAAGGCCTGGGCACAAGTGCGGGCTAGGCTTAAGGCCTGGACACAAGTGCGGGCTAGGCTTAAGGCCTGGGCACAAGTGCGGGCTAGGCTTAAGGCAGGGGCACAAGTGCGGGCTTGGCTTAAGGCCTGGGCACAAGTGCGGGCTAGGCTTAAGGCCTGGGCACAAGTGCTGGCTAGGATCAAGGCAGGGGGCACAAGTGCGGGCTAGGCTTAAGGCCTGGGCACAAGTGCGGGCTAGGCTTAAGGCCTGGGCACAAGTGCGGGCTAGGCTTAAGGCCTGGGCACAAGAGCGGGCTAGGCTTAAGGCCTGGGCACAAGTGCGGGCTAGGCTTAAGGCCTGGGCACAAGTGCGGGCTAGGCTTAAGGCCTGGGCACAAGTGCGGGCTAGGCTTAAGGCCGGGGCACAAGTGCGGGCTAGGCTTAAGGCCGGGGCACAAGTGCGGGCTAGGCTTTAGGCCTGGGCACAAGTGCGGGCTAGGCTTAAGGCAGGGGCACAAGTGCGGGCTAGGCTTAAGGCAGGGGCACAAGTGCGGGCTAGGCTTAAGGCCTGGGCACAAGTGCGGGCTAGGCTTAAGGCCTGGGCACAAGTGCAGGCTAGGCTTAAGGCCGGGGCACAAGTGCAGGCTAGGCTTAAGGCCGGGGCACAAGTGCGGGCTAGGCTTTAGGCCTGGGCACAAGTGCGGGCTAGGCTTAAGGCAGGGGCACAAGTGCGGGCTAGGCTTAAGGCCGGGGCACAAGTGCGGGCTAGGCTTAAGGCCGGGGCACAAGTGCGGGCTAGGCTTAAGGCCGGGGCACAAGTGCGGGCTAGGCTTAAGGCCTGGGCACAAGTGCAGGCTAGGCTTAAGGCCTGGGCACAAGTGCAGTGCTGGCTAGGATCAAGGCAGGGGCCACAAGTGCCGGCTAGGCTTAAGGCATGGGCACAAGTGCCAGCCAGGCTTAAGGCCTGGGCACAAGTGCGGGCTAGGCTTAAGGCCTGGGCACAAGTGTGGGCTAGGCTTACGGCATGGGCACAAGTGCAGTGCTGGCCAGGATCAAGGCAGGGGGCACAAGTGCTGGCTAGGCTTAAGGCATTCAGCTAACTCTTTGCACTCTTTGCATAAAGGGTTAGGCACCCATAGGGGTGAAGAGCTAGCTTTCACCCCTCTACTCTGTACTTGGACATTTAGGACTAGATCCTTTGTTGTACAGTGCGGAGCCTCTCCATAACCCCATGCTCCAAGCAACCAGGCACTTCTTGTCTGTCCTCCGTAAATGGGTAATGCCTTCTTCCCCAATTAAAGTCGTGCATGCGCATTCAGACGGGACAAGAGCGAAGAGCGTAAAGCTGGCCCTATGTGCATAACCAACATGAAGATGAAGACAAAAACAAACAAACAAGCATTCAAGGGGCTCAAAAGTGCAGGCTAGGCTTAAGGCCTGGGCACAAGTGCGGGCTAGGCTTAAGGCCTGGGCAAAAGTGCTGGCTAGGATCAAGGCAGGGGGCACAAGTGCGGGCTAGGCTTAAGGCCTGGGCACAAGTGCGGGCTAGGCTTAAGGCCTGGGCACAAGTGCGGGCTAGGCTTAAGGCCTGGGCACAAGTGCGGGCTAGGCTTAAGGCCTGGGCACAAGTGCGGGCTAGGCTTAAGGCCTGGGCACAAGTGCGGGCTAGGCTTAAGGCCTGGGCACAAGTGCGGGCTAGGCTTAAGGCCGGGGCACAAGTGCGGGCTAGGCTTAAAGCCGGGGCACAAGTGCGGGCTAGGCTTAAGGCCGGGGCACAAGTGCGGGCTAGGCTTAAGGCCGGGGCACAAGTGCGGGCTAGGCTTAAGGCCTGAGGACAAGTGCGGGCTAGGCTTAAGGCCGGGGCACAAGTGCGGGCTAGGCTTAAGGCCTGGGCACAAGTGCGGGCTAGGCTTAAGGCCTGGCCACAAGTGCGGGCTAGGCTTAAGGCCTGGGCACAAGTGCGGCCTGGACACAAGTGCGGGCTAGGCTTAAGGCCGGGGCACAAGTGCGGGCTAGGCTTAAAGCCGGGGCACAAGTGCGGGCTAGGCTTAAGGCCGGGGCACAAGTGCGGGCTAGGCTTAAGGCCGGGGCACAAGTGCGGGCTAGGCTTAAGGCCTGAGGACAAGTGCGGGCTAGGCTTAAGGCCGGGGCACAAGTGCGGGCTAGGCTTAAGGCCTGGGCACAAGTGCGGGCTAGGCTTAAGGCCTGGCCACAAGTGCGGGCTAGGCTTAAGGCCTGGGCACAAGTGCGGCCTGGACACAAGTGCGGGCTAGGCTTAAGGCAGGGGCACAAGTGCGGGCTAGGCTTAAGGCCTGGGCACAAGTGCGGGCTAGGCTTTAGGCCTGGGCACAAGTGCGGGCTAGGCTTTAGGCAGGGGCACAAGTGCGGGCTAGGCTTAAGGCCTGGGCACAAGTGCGGGCTAGGTTTAAGGCAGGGGCACAAGTGCGGGCTCGGCTTAAGGCAGGGGCACAAGTGCGGGCTCGGCTTAAGGCCGGGGCACAAGTGCGGGCTCGGCTTAAGGCCGGGGCACAAGTGCGGGCTCGGCTTAAGGCCGGGGCACAAGTGCGGGCTCGGCTTAAAGCCTGGGCACAAGTGCGGGCTAAGCTTAAAGCCGGGGCACAAGTGCGGGCTAAGCTTAAAGCCGGGGCACAAGTGCGGGCTAGGCTTAAGGCCTGGGCACAAGTGCGGGCTAGGCTTAAGGCCTGGGCACAAGTGCGGGTTAGGCTTAAGGCCGGGGCACAAGTGCGGGCTAGGCTTAAGGCCTGGGCACAAGTGCGGGCTAGGCTTAAGGCCTGGGCACAAGTGCGGGCTAGGCTTAAGGCCTGGGCACAAGTGCGGGCTAGGCTTAAGGCCTGGACACAAGTGCGGGCTAGGCTTAAGGCCGGGGCACAAGTGCAGGCTAGGCTAAAGGCCTGGGCACAAGTGCAGTGCTGGCTAGGATCAAGGCAGGGGCCACAAGTGCCGGCTAGGCTTAAGGCATGGGCACAAGTGCCAGCCAGGCTTAAGGCATGGGCACAAGTGCAGTGCTGGCCAGGATCAAGGCAGGGGGCACAAGTGCTGGCTAGGCTTAAGGCATTCAGCTAACTCTTTGCACTCTTTGCATAAAGGGTTAGGCACCCATAGGGGTGAAGAGCTAGCTTTCACCCCTCTACTCTGTACTTGGACATTTAGGACTAGATCCTTTGTTGTACAGTGCGGAGCCTCTCCATAACCCCATGCTCCAAGCAACCAGGCACTTCTTGTCTGTCCTCCGTAAATGGGTAATGCCTTCTTCACCAATTACAGTCGTGCATGCGCATTCAGACGGGACAAGAGCGAAGAGCGTAAAGCTGGCCCTATGTGCATAACTAACATGAAGCTGAAGACAAAAACAAACAAACAAGCATTCAAGGGGCTCAAAAGTGCAGGCTAGGCTTAAGGCCTGGGCACAAGTGCGGGCTAGGCTTAAGGCCTGGGCACAAGTGCTGGCTAGGATCAAGGCAGGGGGCACAAGTGCGGGCTAGGCTTAAGGCAGGGGCACAAGTGTGGGCTAGGCTTAAGGCAGGGGCACAAGTGCGGGCTAGGCTTAAGGCCTGGGCACAAGTGCTGGCTAGGATCAAGGCAGGGGGCACAAGTGCGGGCTAGGCTTAAGGCCTGGGCACAAGTGCGGGCTAGGCTTAAGGCCTGGGCACAAGTGCGGGCTAGGCTTAAGGCCTGGGCACAAGTGCGGGCTAGGCTTAAGGCCTGGGCACAAGTGCGGGCTAGGCTTAAGGCAGGGGCACAAGTGCGGGCTAGGCTTAAGGCAGGGGCACAAGTGCGGGCTAGGCTTAAAGCAGGGGCACAAGTGCGGGCTAGGCTTAAGGCCTGGGCACAAGTGCGGGCTAGGCTTAAGGCAGGGGCACAAGTGTGGGCTAGGCTTAAGGCAGGGGCACAAGTGCGGGCTAGGCTTAAGGCCTGGGCACAAGTGCTGGCTAGGATCAAGGCAGGGGGCACAAGTGCGGGCTAGGCTTAAGGCCTGGGCACAAGTGCGGGCTAGGCTTAAGGCCGGGGCACAAGTGCGGGCTAGGCTTAAGGCCTGGGCACAAGTGCGGGCTAGGCTTAAGGCCTGGGCACAAGTGCGGGCTAGGATCAAGGCAGGGGGCACAAGTGCGGGCTAGGCTTAAAGCCTGGGCACAAGTGCGGGCTAGGCTTAAGGCCTGGGCACAAGTGCGGGCTAGGCTTAAGGCCTGGGCACAAGTGCGGGCTAGGCTTAAGGCCTGGGCACAAGTGCGGGCTAGGCTTAAGGCCTGGGCACAAGTGCGGGCTAGGCTTAAGGCCTGGGCACAAGTGCAGGCTAGGCTTAAGGCCTGGGCATAAGTGCAGTGCTGGCTAGGATCAAGGCAGGGGGCACAAGTGCGGGCTAGGCTTAAGGACTGGGCACAAGTGCGGGCTAGGCTTAAGGCCTGGGCACAAGTGCTGGCTAGGATCAAGGCAGGGGCACAAGTGCGGGCTCGGCTTAAGGCAGGGGCACAAGTGCGGGCTCGGCTTAAGGCAGGGGCACAAGTGCGGGCTCGGCTTAAGGCCTGGGCACAAGTGCGGGCTAGGCTTAAGGCCTGGGCACAAGTGCGGGCTAGGCTTAAGGCCTGGGCACAAGTGCGGGTTAGGCTTAAGGCCGGGGCACAAGTGCGGGCTAGGCTTAAGGCCTGGGCACAAGTGCGGGCTAGGCTTAAGGCCTGGGCACAAGTGCGGGCTAGGCTTAAGGCCTGGGCACAAGTGCGGGCTAGGCTTAAGGCCTGGACACAAGTGCAGGCTAGGCTTAAGGCCGGGGCACAAGTGCAGGCTAGGCTTAAGGCCTGGGCACAAGTGCAGTGCTGGCTAGGATCAAGGCAGGGGCCACAAGTGCCGGCTAGGCTTAAGGCATGGGCACAAGTGCCATCCAGGCTTAAGGCATGGGCACAAGTGCAGTGCTGGCCAGGATCAAGGCAGGGGGCACAAGTGCTGGCTAGGCTTAAGGCATTCAGCTAACTCTTTGCACTCTTTGCATAAAGGGTTAGGCACCCATAGGGGTGAAGAGCTAGCTTTCACCCCTCTACTCTGTACTTGGACATTTAGGACTAGATCCTTTGTTGTACAGTGCGGAGCCTCTCCATAACCCCATGCTCCAAGCGACCAGGCACTTCTTGTCTGTCCTCCGTAAATGGGTAATGCCTTCTTCCCCAATTACAGTCGTGCATGCGCATTCAGACGGGACAAGAGCGAAGAGCGTAAAGCTGGCCCTATGTGCATAACCAACATGAAGCTGAAGACAAAAACAAACAAACAAGCATTCAAGGGGCTCAAAAGTGCAGGCTAGGCTTAAGGCCTGGGCACAAGTGCGGGCTAGGCTTAAGGCCTGGGCACAAGTGCTGGCTAGGATCAAGGCAGGGGGCACAAGTGCGGGCTAGGCTTAAGGCCTGGGCACAAGTGCGGGCTAGGCTTAAGGCCTGGGCACAAGTGCGGGCTAGGCTTAAGGCCTGGGCACAAGTGCGGGCTAGGCTTAAGGCCTGGGCACAAGTGCGGGCTAGGCTTAAGGCCTGGGCACAAGTGCGGGCTAGGCTTAAGGCCTGGGCACAAGAGCGGGCTAGGCTTAAGGCCGGGGCACAAGTGCGGGCTAGGCTTAAGGCCGGGGCACAAGTGCGGGCTGGGCTTAAGGCCGGGGCACAAGTGCGGGCTAGGCTTATGGCCTGAGGACAAGTGCGGGCTAGGCTTAAGGCCTGGGCACAAGTGCGGGCTAGGCTTAAGGCCAGGGCACAAGTGCGGGCTAGGCTTAAGGCCAGGGCACAAGTGCGGGCTAGGCTTAAGGCCTGGGCACAAGTGCGGGCTAGGCTTAAGGCCTGGGCACAAGTGCGGGCTAGGCTTAAGGCCTGGGCACAAGTGCGGGCTAGGCTTAAGGCCTGGGCACAAGTGCGGGCTAGGCTTAAGGCCTGCACACAAGTGCGGGCTAGGCTTAAGGCAGGGGCACAAGTGCGGGCTAGGCTTAAGGCAGGGGCACAAGTGCGGGCTAGGCTTAAGGCCTGGGCACAAGTGCGGGCTAGGCTTAAGGCCTGGGCACAAGTGCGGGCTAGGCTTAAGGCCTGCACACAAGTGCGGGCTAGGCTTAAGGCAGGGGCACAAGTGCGGGCTAGGCTTAAGGCAGGGGCACAAGTGCGGGCTTGGCTTAAGGCCTGGGCACAAGTGCGGGCTAGGCTTAAGGCCTGGGCACAAGTGCTGGCTAGGATCAAGGCAGGGGGCACAAGTGCGGGCTAGGCTTAAGGCCTGGGCACAAGTGCGGGCTAGGCTTAAGGCCTGGGCACAAGTGCGGGCTAGGCTTAAGGCCTGGGCACAAGTGCGGGCTAGGCTTAAGGCCTGGGCACAAGTGCTGGCTAGGATCAAGGCAGGGGCACAAGTGCGGGCTCGGCTTAAGGCAGGGGCACAAGTGCGGGCTCGGCTTAAGGCAGGGGCACAAGTGCGGGCTCGGCTTAAGGCAGGGGCACAAGTGCGGGCTCGGCTTAAGGCCTGGGCACAAGTGCGGGCTAGGCTTAAGGCCTGGGCACAAGTGCGGGCTAGGATCAAGGCAGGGGGCACAAGTGCGGGCTAGGCTTAAGGCCTGGGCACAAGTGCGGGCTAGGCTTAAGGCCTGGGCACAAGTGCGGGCTAGGCTTAAGGCCTGGGCACAAGTGCGGGCTAGGCTTAAGGCCTGGGCACAAGTGCGGGCTAGGCTTAAGGCCTGGGCACAAGTGCGGGCTAGGCTTAAGGCCTGGGCACAAGTGCAGGCTAGGCTTAAGGCCTGGGCATAAGTGCAGTGCTGGCTAGGATCAAGGCAGGGGGCACAAGTGCGGGCTAGGCTTAAGGACTGGGCACAAGTGCGGGCTAGGCTTAAGGCCTGGGCACAAGTGCTGGCTAGGATCAAGGCAGGGGCACAAGTGCGGGCTCGGCTTAAGGCAGGGGCACAAGTGCGGGCTCGGCTTAAGGCAGGGGCACAAGTGCGGGCTCGGCTTAAGGCCTGGGCACAAGTGCGGGCTAGGCTTAAGGCCTGGGCACAAGTGCGGGCTAGGCTTAAGGCCTGGGCACAAGTGCGGGTTAGGCTTAAGGCCGGGGCACAAGTGCGGGCTAGGCTTAAGGCCTGGGCACAAGTGCGGGCTAGGCTTAAGGCCTGGGCACAAGTGCGGGCTAGGCTTAAGGCCTGGGCACAAGTGCGGGCTAGGCTTAAGGCCTGGACACAAGTGCGGGCTAGGCTTAAGGCCGGGGCACAAGTGCGGGCTAGGCTTAAGGCAGGGGCACAAGTGCGGGCTTGGCTTAAGGCCTGGGCACAAGTGCGGGCTAGGCTTAAGGCCTGGGCACAAGTGCTGGCTAGGATCAAGGCAGGGGGCACAAGTGCGGGCTAGGCTTAAGGCCTGGGCACAAGTGCGGGCTAGGCTTAAGGCCTGGGCACAAGTGCGGGCTAGGCTTAAGGCCTGGGCACAAGAGCGGGCTAGGCTTAAGGCCTGGGCACAAGTGCGGGCTAGGCTTAAGGCCTGGGCACAAGTGCGGGCTAGGCTTAAGGCCTGGGCACAAGTGCGGGCTAGGCTTAAGGCCGGGGCACAAGTGCGGGCTAGGCTTAAGGCCGGGGCACAAGTGCGGGCTAGGCTTTAGGCCTGGGCACAAGTGCGGGCTAGGCTTAAGGCAGGGGCACAAGTGCGGGCTAGGCTTAAGGCAGGGGCACAAGTGCGGGCTAGGCTTAAGGCCTGGGCACAAGTGCGGGCTAGGCTTAAGGCCTGGGCACAAGTGCAGGCTAGGCTTAAGGCCGGGGCACAAGTGCAGGCTAGGCTTAAGGCCGGGGCACAAGTGCGGGCTAGGCTTAAGGCCGGGGCACAAGTGCGGGCTAGGCTTAAGGCCGGGGCACAAGTGCGGGCTAGGCTTAAGGCCTGGGCACAAGTGCAGGCTAGGCTTAAGGCCTGGGCACAAGTGCAGTGCTGGCTAGGATCAAGGCAGGGGCCACAAGTGCCGGCTAGGCTTAAGGCATGGGCACAAGTGCCAGCCAGGCTTAAGGCCTGGGCACAAGTGCGGGCTAGGCTTAAGGCCTGGGCACAAGTGTGGGCTAGGCTTACGGCATGGGCACAAGTGCAGTGCTGGCCAGGATCAAGGCAGGGGGCACAAGTGCTGGCTAGGCTTAAGGCATTCAGCTAACTCTTTGCACTCTTTGCATAAAGGGTTAGGCACCCATAGGGGTGAAGAGCTAGCTTTCACCCCTCTACTCTGTACTTGGACATTTAGGACTAGATCCTTTGTTGTACAGTGCGGAGCCTCTCCATAACCCCATGCTCCAAGCAACCAGGCACTTCTTGTCTGTCCTCCGTAAATGGGTAATGCCTTCTTCCCCAATTAAAGTCGTGCATGCGCATTCAGACGGGACAAGAGCGAAGAGCGTAAAGCTGGCCCTATGTGCATAACCAACATGAAGATGAAGACAAAAACAAACAAACAAGCATTCAAGGGGCTCAAAAGTGCAGGCTAGGCTTAAGGCCTGGGCACAAGTGCGGGCTAGGCTTAAGGCCTGGGCAAAAGTGCTGGCTAGGATCAAGGCAGGGGGCACAAGTGCGGGCTAGGCTTAAGGCCTGGGCACAAGTGCGGGCTAGGCTTAAGGCCTGGGCACAAGTGCGGGCTAGGCTTAAGGCCTGGGCACAAGTGCGGGCTAGGCTTAAGGCCTGGGCACAAGTGCGGGCTAGGCTTAAGGCCTGGGCACAAGTGCGGGCTAGGCTTAAGGCCTGGGCACAAGTGCGGGCTAGGCTTAAGGCCGGGGCACAAGTGCGGGCTAGGCTTAAAGCCGGGGCACAAGTGCGGGCTAGGCTTAAGGCCGGGGCACAAGTGCGGGCTAGGCTTAAGGCCGGGGCACAAGTGCGGGCTAGGCTTAAGGCCTGAGGACAAGTGCGGGCTAGGCTTAAGGCCGGGGCACAAGTGCGGGCTAGGCTTAAGGCCTGGGCACAAGTGCGGGCTAGGCTTAAGGCCTGGCCACAAGTGCGGGCTAGGCTTAAGGCCTGGGCACAAGTGCGGCCTGGACACAAGTGCGGGCTAGGCTTAAGGCCGGGGCACAAGTGCGGGCTAGGCTTAAAGCCGGGGCACAAGTGCGGGCTAGGCTTAAGGCCGGGGCACAAGTGCGGGCTAGGCTTAAGGCCGGGGCACAAGTGCGGGCTAGGCTTAAGGCCTGAGGACAAGTGCGGGCTAGGCTTAAGGCCGGGGCACAAGTGCGGGCTAGGCTTAAGGCCTGGGCACAAGTGCGGGCTAGGCTTAAGGCCTGGCCACAAGTGCGGGCTAGGCTTAAGGCCTGGGCACAAGTGCGGCCTGGACACAAGTGCGGGCTAGGCTTAAGGCAGGGGCACAAGTGCGGGCTAGGCTTAAGGCCTGGGCACAAGTGCGGGCTAGGCTTTAGGCCTGGGCACAAGTGCGGGCTAGGCTTTAGGCAGGGGCACAAGTGCGGGCTAGGCTTAAGGCCTGGGCACAAGTGCGGGCTAGGTTTAAGGCAGGGGCACAAGTGCGGGCTCGGCTTAAGGCAGGGGCACAAGTGCGGGCTCGGCTTAAGGCCGGGGCACAAGTGCGGGCTCGGCTTAAGGCCGGGGCACAAGTGCGGGCTCGGCTTAAGGCCGGGGCACAAGTGCGGGCTCGGCTTAAAGCCTGGGCACAAGTGCGGGCTAAGCTTAAAGCCGGGGCACAAGTGCGGGCTAAGCTTAAAGCCGGGGCACAAGTGCGGGCTAGGCTTAAGGCCTGGGCACAAGTGCGGGCTAGGCTTAAGGCCTGGGCACAAGTGCGGGTTAGGCTTAAGGCCGGGGCACAAGTGCGGGCTAGGCTTAAGGCCTGGGCACAAGTGCGGGCTAGGCTTAAGGCCTGGGCACAAGTGCGGGCTAGGCTTAAGGCCTGGGCACAAGTGCGGGCTAGGCTTAAGGCCTGGACACAAGTGCGGGCTAGGCTTAAGGCCGGGGCACAAGTGCAGGCTAGGCTAAAGGCCTGGGCACAAGTGCAGTGCTGGCTAGGATCAAGGCAGGGGCCACAAGTGCCGGCTAGGCTTAAGGCATGGGCACAAGTGCCAGCCAGGCTTAAGGCATGGGCACAAGTGCAGTGCTGGCCAGGATCAAGGCAGGGGGCACAAGTGCTGGCTAGGCTTAAGGCATTCAGCTAACTCTTTGCACTCTTTGCATAAAGGGTTAGGCACCCATAGGGGTGAAGAGCTAGCTTTCACCCCTCTACTCTGTACTTGGACATTTAGGACTAGATCCTTTGTTGTACAGTGCGGAGCCTCTCCATAACCCCATGCTCCAAGCAACCAGGCACTTCTTGTCTGTCCTCCGTAAATGGGTAATGCCTTCTTCACCAATTACAGTCGTGCATGCGCATTCAGACGGGACAAGAGCGAAGAGCGTAAAGCTGGCCCTATGTGCATAACTAACATGAAGCTGAAGACAAAAACAAACAAACAAGCATTCAAGGGGCTCAAAAGTGCAGGCTAGGCTTAAGGCCTGGGCACAAGTGCGGGCTAGGCTTAAGGCCTGGGCACAAGTGCTGGCTAGGATCAAGGCAGGGGGCACAAGTGCGGGCTAGGCTTAAGGCAGGGGCACAAGTGTGGGCTAGGCTTAAGGCAGGGGCACAAGTGCGGGCTAGGCTTAAGGCCTGGGCACAAGTGCTGGCTAGGATCAAGGCAGGGGGCACAAGTGCGGGCTAGGCTTAAGGCCTGGGCACAAGTGCGGGCTAGGCTTAAGGCCTGGGCACAAGTGCGGGCTAGGCTTAAGGCCTGGGCACAAGTGCGGGCTAGGCTTAAGGCCTGGGCACAAGTGCGGGCTAGGCTTAAGGCAGGGGCACAAGTGCGGGCTAGGCTTAAGGCAGGGGCACAAGTGCGGGCTAGGCTTAAAGCAGGGGCACAAGTGCGGGCTAGGCTTAAGGCCTGGGCACAAGTGCGGGCTAGGCTTAAGGCAGGGGCACAAGTGTGGGCTAGGCTTAAGGCAGGGGCACAAGTGCGGGCTAGGCTTAAGGCCTGGGCACAAGTGCTGGCTAGGATCAAGGCAGGGGGCACAAGTGCGGGCTAGGCTTAAGGCCTGGGCACAAGTGCGGGCTAGGCTTAAGGCCGGGGCACAAGTGCGGGCTAGGCTTAAGGCCTGGGCACAAGTGCGGGCTAGGCTTAAGGCCTGGGCACAAGTGCGGGCTAGGATCAAGGCAGGGGGCACAAGTGCGGGCTAGGCTTAAAGCCTGGGCACAAGTGCGGGCTAGGCTTAAGGCCTGGGCACAAGTGCGGGCTAGGCTTAAGGCCTGGGCACAAGTGCGGGCTAGGCTTAAGGCCTGGGCACAAGTGCGGGCTAGGCTTAAGGCCTGGGCACAAGTGCGGGCTAGGCTTAAGGCCTGGGCACAAGTGCAGGCTAGGCTTAAGGCCTGGGCATAAGTGCAGTGCTGGCTAGGATCAAGGCAGGGGGCACAAGTGCGGGCTAGGCTTAAGGACTGGGCACAAGTGCGGGCTAGGCTTAAGGCCTGGGCACAAGTGCTGGCTAGGATCAAGGCAGGGGCACAAGTGCGGGCTCGGCTTAAGGCAGGGGCACAAGTGCGGGCTCGGCTTAAGGCAGGGGCACAAGTGCGGGCTCGGCTTAAGGCCTGGGCACAAGTGCGGGCTAGGCTTAAGGCCTGGGCACAAGTGCGGGCTAGGCTTAAGGCCTGGGCACAAGTGCGGGTTAGGCTTAAGGCCGGGGCACAAGTGCGGGCTAGGCTTAAGGCCTGGGCACAAGTGCGGGCTAGGCTTAAGGCCTGGGCACAAGTGCGGGCTAGGCTTAAGGCCTGGGCACAAGTGCGGGCTAGGCTTAAGGCCTGGACACAAGTGCGGGCTAGGCTTAAGGCCGGGGCACAAGTGCAGGCTAGGCTTAAGGCCTGGGCACAAGTGCAGTGCTGGCTAGGATCAAGGCAGGGGCCACAAGTGCCGGCTAGGCTTAAGGCATGGGCACAAGTGCCATCCAGGCTTAAGGCATGGGCACAAGTGCAGTGCTGGCCAGGATCAAGGCAGGGGGCACAAGTGCTGGCTAGGCTTAAGGCATTCAGCTAACTCTTTGCACTCTTTGCATAAAGGGTTAGGCACCCATAGGGGTGAAGAGCTAGCTTTCACCCCTCTACTCTGTACTTGGACATTTAGGACTAGATCCTTTGTTGTACAGTGCGGAGCCTCTCCATAACCCCATGCTCCAAGCGACCAGGCACTTCTTGTCTGTCCTCCGTAAATGGGTAATGCCTTCTTCCCCAATTACAGTCGTGCATGCGCATTCAGACGGGACAAGAGCGAAGAGCGTAAAGCTGGCCCTATGTGCATAACCAACATGAAGCTGAAGACAAAAACAAACAAACAAGCATTCAAGGGGCTCAAAAGTGCAGGCTAGGCTTAAGGCCTGGGCACAAGTGCGGGCTAGGCTTAAGGCCTGGGCACAAGTGCTGGCTAGGATCAAGGCAGGGGGCACAAGTGCGGGCTAGGCTTAAGGCCTGGGCACAAGTGCGGGCTAGGCTTAAGGCCTGGGCACAAGTGCGGGCTAGGCTTAAGGCCTGGGCACAAGTGCGGGCTAGGCTTAAGGCCTGGGCACAAGTGCGGGCTAGGCTTAAGGCCTGGGCACAAGTGCGGGCTAGGCTTAAGGCCTGGGCACAAGAGCGGGCTAGGCTTAAGGCCGGGGCACAAGTGCGGGCTAGGCTTAAGGCCGGGGCACAAGTGCGGGCTGGGCTTAAGGCCGGGGCACAAGTGCGGGCTAGGCTTATGGCCTGAGGACAAGTGCGGGCTAGGCTTAAGGCCTGGGCACAAGTGCGGGCTAGGCTTAAGGCCAGGGCACAAGTGCGGGCTAGGCTTAAGGCCAGGGCACAAGTGCGGGCTAGGCTTAAGGCCTGGGCACAAGTGCGGGCTAGGCTTAAGGCCTGGGCACAAGTGCGGGCTAGGCTTAAGGCCTGGGCACAAGTGCGGGCTAGGCTTAAGGCAGGGGCACAAGTGCGGGCTAGGCTTAAGGCAGGGGCACAAGTGCGGGCTAGGCTTAAGGCCTGGGCACAAGTGCGGGCTAGGCTTAAGGCCTGGGCACAAGTGCGGGCTAGGCTTAAGGCCTGCACACAAGTGCGGGCTAGGCTTAAGGCAGGGGCACAAGTGCGGGCTAGGCTTAAGGCAGGGGCACAAGTGCGGGCTTGGCTTAAGGCCTGGGCACAAGTGCGGGCTAGGCTTAAGGCCTGGGCACAAGTGCTGGCTAGGATCAAGGCAGGGGGCACAAGTGCGGGCTAGGCTTAAGGCCTGGGCACAAGTGCGGGCTAGGCTTAAGGCCTGGGCACAAGTGCGGGCTAGGCTTAAGGCCTGGGCACAAGTGCGGGCTAGGCTTAAGGCCTGGGCACAAGTGCTGGCTAGGATCAAGGCAGGGGCACAAGTGCGGGCTCGGCTTAAGGCAGGGGCACAAGTGCGGGCTCGGCTTAAGGCAGGGGCACAAGTGCGGGCTCGGCTTAAGGCAGGGGCACAAGTGCGGGCTCGGCTTAAGGCCTGGGCACAAGTGCGGGCTAGGCTTAAGGCCTGGGCACAAGTGCGGGCTAGGATCAAGGCAGGGGGCACAAGTGCGGGCTAGGCTTAAGGCCTGGGCACAAGTGCGGGCTAGGCTTAAGGCCTGGGCACAAGTGCGGGCTAGGCTTAAGGCCTGGGCACAAGTGCGGGCTAGGCTTAAGGCCTGGGCACAAGTGCGGGCTAGGCTTAAGGCCTGGGCACAAGTGCGGGCTAGGCTTAAGGCCTGGGCACAAGTGCGGGCTAGGCTTAAGGCCTGGGCACAAGTGCAGGCTAGGCTTAAGGCCTGGGCATAAGTGCAGTGCTGGCTAGGATCAAGGCAGGGGGCACAAGTGCGGGCTAGGCTTAAGGACTGGGCACAAGTGCGGGCTAGGCTTAAGGCCTGGGCACAAGTGCTGGCTAGGATCAAGGCAGGGGCACAAGTGCGGGCTCGGCTTAAGGCAGGGGCACAAGTGCGGGCTCGGCTTAAGGCAGGGGCACAAGTGCGGGCTCGGCTTAAGGCCTGGGCACAAGTGCGGGCTAGGCTTAAGGCCTGGGCACAAGTGCGGGCTAGGCTTAAGGCCTGGGCACAAGTGCGGGTTAGGCTTAAGGCCGGGGCACAAGTGCGGGCTAGGCTTAAGGCCTGGGCACAAGTGCGGGCTAGGCTTAAGGCCTGGGCACAAGTGCGGGCTAGGCTTAAGGCCTGGGCACAAGTGCGGGCTAGGCTTAAGGCCTGGACACAAGTGCGGGCTAGGCTTAAGGCCGGGGCACAAGTGCAGGCTAGGCTTAAGGCCTGGGCACAAGTGCAGTGCTGGCTAGGATCAAGGCAGGGGCCACAAGTGCCGGCTAGGCTTAAGGCATGGGCACAAGTGCCATCCAGGCTTAAGGCATGGGCACAAGTGCAGTGCTGGCCAGGATCAAGGCAGGGGGCACAAGTGCTGGCTAGGCTTAAGGCATTCAGCTAACTCTTTGCACTCTTTGCATAAAGGGTTAGGCACCCATAGGGGTGAAGAGCTAGCTTTCACCCCTCTACTCTGTACTTGGACATTTAGGACTAGATCCTTTGTTGTACAGTGCGGAGCCTCTCCATAACCCCATGCTCCAAGCGACCAGGCACTTCTTGTCTGTCCTCCGTAAATGGGTAATGCCTTCTTCCCCAATTACAGTCGTGCATGCGCATTCAGACGGGACAAGAGCGAAGAGCGTAAAGCTGGCCCTATGTGCATAACCAACATGAAGCTGAAGACAAAAACAAACAAACAAGCATTCAAGGGGCTCAAAAGTGCAGGCTAGGCTTAAGGCCTGGGCACAAGTGCGGGCTAGGCTTAAGGCCTGGGCACAAGTGCTGGCTAGGATCAAGGCAGGGGGCACAAGTGCGGGCTAGGCTTAAGGCCTGGGCACAAGTGCGGGCTAGGCTTAAGGCCTGGGCACAAGTGCGGGCTAGGCTTAAGGCCTGGGCACAAGTGCGGGCTAGGCTTAAGGCCTGGGCACAAGTGCGGGCTAGGCTTAAGGCCTGGGCACAAGTGCGGGCTAGGCTTAAGGCCTGGGCACAAGTGCGGGCTAGGCTTAAGGCCTGGGCACAAGAGCGGGCTAGGCTTAAGGCCGGGGCACAAGTGCGGGCTAGGCTTAAGGCCGGGGCACAAGTGCGGGCTAGGCTTAAGGCCGGGGCACAAGTGCGGGCTAGGCTTATGGCCTGAGGACAAGTGCGGGCTAGGCTTAAGGCCTGGGCACAAGTGCGGGCTAGGCTTAAGGCCAGGGCACAAGTGCGGGCTAGGCTTAAGGCCAGGGCACAAGTGCGGGCTAGGCTTAAGGCCTGGGCACAAGTGCGGGCTAGGCTTAAGGCCTGGGCACAAGTGCGGGCTAGGCTTAAGCCTGGGCACAAGTGCTGGCTAGGATCAAGGCAGGGGCACAAGTGCGGGCTCGGCTTAAGGCCTGGGCACAAGTGCGGGCTAGGCTTAAGGCCTGGGCACAAGTGCTGGCTAGGATCAAGGCAGGGGCACAAGTGCGGGCTCGGCTTAAGGCAGGGGCACAAGTGCGGGCTCGGCTTAAGGCAGGGGCACAAGTGCGGGCTCGGCTTAAGGCAGGGGCACAAGTGCGGGCTCGGCTTAAGGCAGGGGCACAAGTGCGGGCTAGGCTTAAGGCCTGGGCACAAGTGCTGGCTAGGATCAAGGCAGGGGGCACAAGTGCGGGCTAGGCTTAAGGCTTGGGCACAAGTGCGGGCTAGGCTTAAGGCCTGGGCACAAGTGCGGGCTAGGCTTAAGGCCTGGGCACAAGTGCGGGCTAGGCTTAAGGCCTGGGCACAAGTGCGGGCTAGGCTTAAGGCCTGGGCACAAGTGCGGGCTAGGCTTAAGGCCTGGGCACAAGTGCGGGCTAGGCTTAAGGCCTGGGCACAAGTGCGGGCTAGGCTTAAGGCCTGGGCACAAGTGCGGGCTAGGCTTAAGGCCTGGGCACAAGTGCGGGCTAGGCTTAAGGCCTGGGCACAAGTGCGGGCTAGGCTTAAGGCCTGGGCACAAGTGCGGGCTAGGCTTAAGGCCTGGGCACAAGTGCGGGCTAGGCTTAAGGCCTGGGCACAAGTGCGGGCTAGGCTTAAGGCCTGGGCACAAGTGCGGGCTAGGCTTAAGGCCTGGGCACAAGTGCGGGCTAGGCTTTAGGCCTGGGCACAAGTGCGGGCTAGGCTTTAGGCAGGGGCACAAGTGCGGGCTAGGCTTAAGGCAGGGACACAAGTGCGGGCTAGGCTTAAGGCCTGGGCACAAGTGCGGGCTAGGCTTAAGGCCTGGGCACAAGTGCGGCTAGGTTTAAGGCAGGGGCACAAGTGCGGGCTCGGCTTAAGGCAGGGGCACAAGTGCGGGCTCGGCTTAAGGCCGGGGCACAAGTGCGGGCTCGGCTTAAGGCCGGGGCACAAGTGCGGGCTCGGCTTAAGGCCGGGGCACAAGTGCGGGCTCGGCTTAAGGCCGGGG